>NC_081184.1:135733955-136026455 GCF_029867415.1 Vicia villosa | reverse complement strand
ACCAACTTTTACCTCGAGTTTGTCCTACACTTATATTAGTATAATTGAAACACGTACGATTGTAAACCAGAAGTTTACAAATTACATTTAAATGTGTCGTTGGTAAAATCGGTTGAGTCATCTCAGATATAATATGATGCGAATAATTAATATTGAAGAACCGGAGTTTCTTTAATCCATAAATTTTTTGTGTTTCTAAAGGAAATTAAAAATCAGAAAAATTGAGTTTTTCATGACATTAATTGTTGCATCGACCAAAATATCATACAAAATATTTATTGTCTACTCATAACCAGAAGTTTGTGAAAATGTTTTCTCAAACTACGATCTCATTTTCTGAATTTTTTTCTTTCTAGAACTTTCTTGATAAATATCACATATATTATTAAAAATTGATATTGAACATCTTGTAACATATGATCATATGAAAAAAAGTGGACTTGAAGATCCATTCTTTAGACGTTTAAAGTTAGTTATATGATTGATACTTATGAGATTATAACTTCTAAACTATGTTTTAGGAAAATGCAATCAAGTACATTAAAATATTTATTCGCATCAAGCCAAAAAAAATACTATATCTTAACCCTCCCTTAACTTACATTTTATTATAATATTTCTCATCTAAGTGGACATTTGGATGTCTTGTGTATATTCCAATTGCTCTAATATAATACATTAAGATGAGTCATGAAAGAATGTTGAAAAAATATAATTGATATGAATCTCAATTTTGATTATATAACTTGAGCAAATAATAAAATACTTGATTGCAGCCCTGTAGGCTAATTATCACTTAATAAAAAAAAATCTCAATATTAGGGGGAGGGAATAAGCAGCTGAAATCATGAACGAGAAGTTCAAATAAACAATTTTAAATCTTGATCCCTGTACAAACCAATATGAACTAGAAGTTTGAAATATTATTCATTTATAAATTTTATGCAACCAATTACAGTTGTTAATACTACAATCGGAGTGGATTCTCCGGTTGGATAATCCTATGTTGCAAACGAATTGAAACCGTGCATGAAGCATGGTTGGAAAGTAAGTTCCAATATTAACAACTGTAAACCTGAAGTTTACAAATAATAATAAATTTTGTTATTTAGCATGACCGGTTGGGTCATCCCGATTATATAATGATGTGAAAAATAGTTGAAAATTCATGCAGTCATCAATTAATGAATCGGGAAGTTATTCAATCAAATAAACTCTCGTGCAACTCTTGCTCGCAATGAAAATTGATACTTCAGTCATCACCAACAAAAACTAGAAATGAATCTATCAGTTTTTAGAGCTTATACATGGAGATATTTGTGGGCCAATACATCCATCATGTGGACCATTTAGATATTTTATGTTTTTAGTTTATGCGTCAACTAGATGATCACATGTTTATTTGTTGTCAACTCACAACCAGGCGTTTGCGAGATTACTAGATCAACTGATTCTAATAAGAGCTCATTTTCCTAATTATCCTGTTAAGAAAATACGTCTTGATAATGCTGCATAATTTTCATCTCAAGCATTTGATGAGTATTGTATGTCTACTGAAATTGACATTGAACACCCAGTAGCACATGTTCATACACAAAATGGATTTGCATAAACATTTATTAAACATATGAAATTAATTGCAAGAGCGCTTATTATGAGATGCAAAATCTCAGTTTCTGCTTGGGAACATACAATTTTGCATACTGCAACAATGATTCACATCAAGCTAATAAGTTACTACACCTCTCCCCCTTTATAATTAGCTTTTGGCAAAGAACATAATATTTACCATCTAAGAATTTTTTGATCTGTAGTGTATGTTCCGATTTCTGTACCACAACACAATAAGATGGATATTCAAAGGAGGATGGGAATATATGTTGGATATGAATCTCCATCTATCGTAAGTACCTTGAACAAATAACAGGAGATTTATTCACTGCTTATTTTGTTGATTGTCATTTTGATGAATCAAATTTTCCAGCGTTAGGGGGAGAGAATAAGAAGATGGAAAAAGAGATAAGTTGAAATGAATTATCATTATATCATCTTGATCCTCGAATAAAAAAATGTGAACTAGAAGTTCAAAAGATAATTCACCTGCAAAACTTAGCAAATCAATTACCAAATGCATTCACTGATCCAAAAGGTGTGACTAAATCATATATAACAACTACAAATGCTCAAATAAAAACAGATATCCCTGCTGGAAAATCCAATGAGTCTAAACCATGTCTGAAGCGTGGCTGATCAATCAGTTCCAAAGATAAAAATACTTGAACAAGAAAGGGAGCTAAGTACAAAGATCGCCTAGGTGAGGATATAGAAAATATAAAAGAATCTTCAGAAATAATAAACAATTTATCTCCAAAAGAGATTGATAAAGTACCAGAAACTTATGAAAATAAAGAGATCTCGATAAATTATATCCACGATGGAATACAATGGAACCAAAATGAAGTCGACATTGATGATATTTTTTATACAATATAGAGCTAAAATTGATAAATGACAAAGAGGATCATGAACCGACGTCTATTAAAGTTTGTACACTAAGTGAGGACTGGCCTAAATAGAAATATGCAATTGAAGCTGAATTAAACTCACTTCACAATAGACAAGTGTTTAGACATGTAATTCAAACACCTCAAGGTGTGAAGTCACTTGGATATAAATGGATTTTTCATGCGAAAACAAAATGAAAATAATAAAATTGTGAGATACAAAGCACGACTTGCCGCTCAATGATTTTTGCAAAGACTTGAAATTGATTTTGATGAGACATATTGACCTGTAATAGATGCAAGTACTTTTTGATATTTAATAAGCCTTGTAGCATATGAAGGGCTTAATTTGTACATGATGGATGTTGTAACAGGTTATTTGCATGGTTCACTTAATAGTTACATTTACATGAAACTCCCTGAAGGGTTCAATATACCAGAGGCACATAATTTTGGATCTCGAGAAAACTACTTCATCAAATTGAACAAGTCTCTTTATGGGTTGAAATAATATAGACGAATATGGTATAATCACCTTAGTGAATATTTACTAAAGGGTGAATATACAAATAACTCAAATTGTCCTTGTATTTTCATAATAAGGATGTGAAAAATAATTTGTAATAATAGATGTCTATGTGGATGACATGAATATTATTGGAACTCTTGAAGAGCTTCCAAAAGCTATAAATTTCTTAAACAAAGAGTTTGAGATGAAGGACCTAGGAAAAACAAAATTATGTCTAGGCAAACAAATTGAGAATTTGGACAATGGAATATTTTTACATCACAAAGGTTATATAGAAAAGTGTTGAAACGCTTCTATATGGACAAATCTTATCCGTTGTCTACTCAAATAATTGTTATATCATTAGATTTAGAGAAAGATCCTTTCAGGCCTCGAGAAAAGGATGAAATATTGTTTGGTCCTGAAGTACCATATCTTAGTGCAATTGGAGCACTAATGTACCTTGCTAATTATACACGTCATGATATATCATTTGTGGTCAATCTATTAGCAAGATACAATTATTCACCTACACGAAATATTGGAACAAAGTCAAACATATACTTTGTTGTCTTAGAGATGCAGGTTACTTGTCTGATCTTCACAGTTGTAGATCAGAAACAGGTTATTTGTTTACATGTGATGGTAGAACCATTTCATGGATGTCTATGAAACAACTCATGGCAACTACTTCATCAAACCCTGCATAACTATTAGCACTAAATGAAGTCATTTCGAAGAAGAACTTTAAGCAACGAATACAAAGAATATCATCTCAAATATAAATGTATGCAGGAGGGGAGAAATACATATATTTTGCACTCTTTTTCCCGTCACCATGGTTTTGTCCCACTGGGTTTTCCTGACAAGATTTTTAACGAGGCAATTCACATTCAAATGATATTGTGCTTTTTTTTCTTCACTAGAATTTTTACACTATGTTTTTTCTAGTAAGGTTTTAACGAGCATATCATCAATGAACATCCAAGAGGGAGTGTTATAAATAATAGTAAATAGATGTGGATATTCATTTACCCAACTTTCTATAATAACTCTAATGAATTAATTTCTTAATCTTTGTGTATTTCTTAAGTTAATGATTGATTATTGGTCATGTACTATAAATATGTTCCATATTACAATGTTAAGTGAGCTTGAAGATGTAATATAAGATTACTTTTTCTTTTTTCTTTTTTCTTTTTCTCTTTCATCTCTATATTATTTTGGTTAATTTCAAAACAGACCCATTTTAATAGTGACCACTAATTTATATGGGTCCTGTTTTTATTCACGTGGTGTAGCCATTTTGTAAATCTGTATCATATAAATTAAATAGTTATTAAGTATGCAAAAGAAGAACTTTTGGCCTTTAGGATGTAGATTTCCACGCATTTTTTATATATATTTTAATGTAAAATATCATAATTTATATTATCATTTTCAGAACACATATTTTTAATTATATATTATTTTAAATATCATAAGTTGTATTATTAAAATTATTAATTAATTTTAAAGATATAATATGATAAATTATAATTAAAATATATTATGATATTTATGTTATTAAAATAAATAATTAAAAAAATTACACTTAATTTTAATTAATTTTATTTTAGAATTTTTTTAATTATATTATTATTAAAAATCTAAAAAATGATGTGGAAAAAATATAAGATTTAGAGAATTAGATCAAGTTAATAAAAAATAAAATATACATATAATGTAATAAAAGCATGTCCATATGGTCCATATAACACTTGAGAAACCTTAGTCGTTTCTTTGGAATAAAAATAAAACGCAAATTACTGGTGTATTATTTTAAATGGTTATATAATCAAGTTGTTATAATATTTAAGATAAGCTTCATTAGCTTTTTTTGGCAAGAAATAACAATTTTATTTTAAAATGCTTAAATACATTCTTGTTCTATGTAAATTAGCGAGTTTTTAATTTTTGTTTCTATAAAAAAAAATTTTACCTGAGTTCCTATATTTCACTTTCGCGTTCATTTTAGTCCCTAAAATAAAAATTCGCAGGAAACCTGCAGATTTTCCTACGGATTTTGGCTTTAGGGCCTAAACCTCAAGCAAAAAGTAAGATAAAGAGACTCAAATAAAAAAAAAAAAACTTACAGAGACGAAAATAAAAAATTTACTAACTTACAAGGACCAAAAATGCATTTAGCCATTTTAAAATTATAAGTTATTAATTCTTCAATTTTCAAAAAATATATATTCTAAAAAAGAAATAATTAAAAATTCATTATAATATTTTTTTCATAATATAGATTTCTTTAATTTTTTTATAATATTTATTATAGGGGTGTTCAAAAACAAACCAAACCGCATTATGTTACAAAATATAGATTTCTTTAATTTTTTTAGAGAAATCGACAAGTATTGTGTGTATATTTTATCATATTCTTTGTATGATATTTATTCTAATTTACATATCAACAAAAAATAAAATATTATTCATTTATAAATACTATTTTGATAAAATAAATTTTATCGTATTCTTTGTATGATATTTATTTAAGAATGCAATTTTATGTATATCATTCTTTAGATTAAAGATAAACTTGTAAGATGCAATTTTATGTATCAAATTTTAAACTTATTTTGACAATTATAATTTTTTTTATGATAATGTATGAATGATAAAATACAAATTATATTTTCCTCTATATGTTTATGTGTGGCTCAATAATAATTTTGTAAAAAACTGAACCAATCAAATCAACCAAAACCACATTAGTTTGGTTTTATTTGGTTCAGTTTTAATTTTAAAAGTCAACCGAATCAAACCGAACCACGCGCATTTTTCTCTTGCGGTTCGGATGATTTTTAGTGTCAAAACCGCTCAAACCGTACCGCAAACACCCCTACATTATTATTAAAATAATAATAAATGATGTGGAAATTAATATTGCAAATCTGATAGTGACACGTCATTAAATAAATTGACATGTCATTAATACTTAATCTAAAATTGGAAGGGGGACTAAAATTCCGAAAAAACCTCCATTGAGAAATCAAAAATCAGAATTTTAAAATGGATGGACCAAAACTCAAAAGGAATTAAAATAGAGAAATTAAAATTGCAATTAAACCTAAAATATAAAAATATATTTAGTTTTAATCTCTAAAGAGGAATTAAAAACAAACAGCTTTGTAATTTATAAAGACTAAAAGTGGATACATATTATAAGAAATATATAATTTTTATAGATACTTAAATCATACACCATCACTATATCTTTTTCATATCCATGAAATTTGTTGGAGGGTGAAAAAAACTTATGAGTTGTTAGGGTTAGTATTGATCCATGAAAATGATTTAAGTGGGGTGGGGGAAGCTTTGGGTTGTTTTTTGTCGGGAAATTTTTTTTGTGATTGGAGTTTTATGTTGGTTGTTGGAAATGGTGGAAGTCTACTCTTGATCTGGTGTAGATCCAATGGGACCTGTTTGTTCCTTTTTTGGGGTTGGATTTTCGGTGTTTTCCTAACGTTGGGGGCAACTATGATGGTCTATTTTATGATGAATTTTTACTCTAAGTGTTTCCTTGCAAGATAAAAAGGTGTCAGAGAGACAATTGAAGCATCTTGGAAAACTTTAATGACATTCGCATTGTCAATGAGAGGATTTGTGTGGGTGGTATTGATTGAAATGGGGTAGAATGAATAGAGTTTTAAAACTTCATTGATCTGATGGATTTGATTGAACTACCCCTCCTAGGAAGGTAGATCACTTGATTTTAGCCTAATAGAAAAACAACAAGTCAAATTATAGAGTTTTGGTTTCAAAAGGCTAGTGTGAGAAATGGGAACGGATTTCTTAGTGGACTCTCCCAATGGATGTTTCTTATCATTTCCCTTTGGTCCCCTGGTATTCAAAACTACACTTGGGTTTGAAGCCTTTTCTTTTAGTAGCTATTAATTTAACCGTAAAGATCTGTAATATGTGGTTTTGAGTTATTGGAGCTCTAATGTTTCTTTAGGATGGAAGGATTTTACCTTTAAAGAGAAGTTCTCAAATATCTAGAGGGTAAAATAAATAAGTGGGATAAGGAGGTCGTTGATGACCTAGATTTTAATATTAAGCTTCTAGGGGGAAATTAAGTACTTTGATTCCAAATAGGAAGAGGAGTGCATTCTCCAAGTACGAGTTACATATTAGGAATAAGGCGTTGTCAGATTTGTTGTCCCTGCGTAAGTGTAAAACAATATTCTAAACTTCTAGAAGTATATCGCTAGGTGACTCAAGAAATATGAATTCAACTAAGGATACTTGCATGGTCGTGTGAAAAAAAGGATAGTAGTAAATACCTTGGTAGCTATCAAAGTAAAAGGTATGTAAGTGGAAAGGGTCTCAAAGGTAAGAAATAAGGGGTTAAATACTTTGCTAACCAGTTTGTGGAGCCTCTCCTAGATAGGCTAACTCAGAATGGGATTGAGTTTTGATTGATCTCTTAAGAAGTTAATTCCATACTTTATGCCTTGATTTCTCTATCTAATATTGATGTCATTATTGTTCAAGGTGATGGCAACAAGAGCTTTGGTCCTGATGGTTTTACTAACTTCTTTTTAAAATATTTTAGTTGTTACTTTTAGAAAGATATGAGGTTAATTTTTAACCATTTATTTTGATTGGCACCTTTGCCTTGTATCTTTTATTCTTAATTTGTGGCATTGGTACCTAAGGTGGATTCCCCGAGTTTTTTTTTGTGGAGTTTTTGCCTATTTTCTTGAGCAATTCTCTTTATAATTTGATGGTCGTGATGTTGGATACCACAATAGCTTCGGTTATGAATAATCTTATTTTAAGGAGAAAATTAATTGTCCTTTATCAAAGGGAGATAGTTGATGGAGGGAGTAGTAGCAGGAAATGAAATTATTTATGTGACAAAGAAATCTAAAAGGGTTCTCTCATCTTCGAGGTTTATTTAGGCATATTCTTCTGTCAGTTGGAGTTTTTTGGGCTATATGATTGGGAGTCTGGATTTTAGTGACAAATGGAGAACTTGGATGAAAGCATGTGTGTTTCTTATAAGTCTTTTAGTACTAGTTAACGGTATCCTAACAAATGTGGTTAATATCCAAAGGGGTCTCAAGCAAAGTTATCACATTTCCCTTTCCTCTTTCTCTTTTTGGTTAAGTGCATGAGCACATCAATTTCGAAGGTAAGACAACTAGGGCTTCTTACTGGCTTATAGGTTAGGTCCTTTGATTATGTCCTTTATCATCTTTAACATGCGGATCATACACTTATTCTAAGAGGGCTAATGTCAAAGATATTTTGACCGTAAAAATGGACCTTAGATGTTTTGAACTAGCCTATGGGCCTCATCTCAACAACTCTATGAATAGCCTCATGGTGTTTAATGTATATGAAAATTTCCTTGGGGATTAGAATACTTTATGACCTGCAAGTTAGGGACTCTCCCTTTTAAGTACATCGGTCTTAAAGCAGGGGGAACCCTTCGTTTGGAGTCCACATGAGTGTGGATTTACATGTTGTGCATGTACAGTTGTTTGCACCCCATTAGATGATATTGTTGGTTTTTAAGATGACATCACTTTATGTTAAATGGCATTTAGTGAAGTCTTTATCTATCAAGACAGTTCAGTAGTCAAGAAGTTCTTTGTGAGGACAAATGTCAAGTCATCTCAATGATGAAAACACCTTAGGCCAAAGACATTCAGTGCAGTTTTGGTATAAATTGTTCAACAATCTCTAATGATGAAATTCGATCAAGATATCTCCAGCCTCATCATTCAGAAGATTTAAGTTCTTGGTAAATTGCTTATGTCAATGATGAATCGAGCAAAGGGGCTTGAAGCTCCAAAGTTGTGAATGAGAGAAAGTGTTAAAGCTCACTTGGTCATGCCCTTAGCGCATATTTGAGTGATCAATTTAATGTAAGGGTATAATAGTATTCATCACCATCAGACCAAGACACGAAAAAACCCTTCTTTTGTTTCTTGAGAAAGGAGAGACATTTAGACTTAATGTGACCTAAGCCTTCACATTCAAAATACTTAATACCTCTATCTTGACTGGACTTTTCTTCAGTTATGGTTTTTCTCTGAAAATCATAGTTCTTGTTGATGTCAGGTGAGATATTCTTGACATTAGGTATTGTCCTTCTGTCTATTCTCTTTAGCGCCTTGTTAAACTGCATCCCAAGTAACACAATGGTATTTGACATATTTTCTTCGGTGTCAAGGTCACATTGGCTCTTTTCATCTTCAGTGTTGGAAACAAAATCTATGCTCTTGTTTTTCTTTTCAAATTTGTCAATAATAGCTAATTCAAATGTTTGAAGTGACCCAACAAGTTCATCCACTCTCATGCTGCTAATGTCTTGGGCTTTTTCTATGGTTGTCACTTTCATGTCAAATCTCTTAGGTAGAGATCTGAGAATTTTTCTAACCAACTTTTCTTCTGACATCTTCTCTCCCAAGGCACTGGTAGAGTTGGCAATATCAAGAATGCTCATTTGTAAGTCATGAATGGATTCATCATCCTTCATCCTGAGATTCTCAAATTGAGTAGTGAGAAGCTGAAGTCTTGACATTTTAACTTTTGAAGTCCCTTCATGAGGGGATTTGAGAATTTCCCATGCATATTTAGCCATATTACAAATATTTATCATCCTAAACACATTTTTGTCAACACCATTGAATAAGATATTTAGAGATTTAGAGTTTCTAAGAGCAAGTTCATCTGGTTCTTTAGACCAGTCCTCTTATGGTTTCAAAGTTTCATTCCCATTTTTGTCCTTCACAGCAGGATGGTTCCAACCTTTTAAGATACCTTTCCAAGTTTCGATATCCATAGATTTTAGGAATACTACCATACGTGTCTCTCAATAGTCATCATTGGTATCATCTGAGAGTGGTGGTTTGTTGTTGAAACCTCCTTCTTTGGCCATGGTACAAGAAAATATCTTCCCTGGAGCTCACCCAAGACAAAACAGGGTGCCTGCTCTAATGCCAATTGAAATTCTGGCACACAAATACCATATGCCAAACCAGATGTTACGACATTGGGATCAAATCAGTAACAACAACAAGAATAGTTATGGAGATAAAAGAAATTTTTGAAAGTAAAATAACACAAGTGATTGTTTACCCAGTTGGTGCAACACCACCTACATTCGGGGGCTATCAAGCCAGGAAGAAAATCCACTATAACAGTATTATTTTGAAATCCTAAACAACCCCTATTTACAAGTTTCTCACCTAATAACTACCGATGCAATTTCTGCCTAGGACACTCCTAGATATGAGAACCCCCTCTCACTTCTCACCAGTCACAAACCATTGACTAACTCTCAATAATAACCAAAAGATAGAAGACACTATTCCAAGACAAAATCAGTTCTGCTTAAAAGCTTTTGACTGATGAACAATAGAAAACTTGACACACAGTCCTCTCTTACAAGCCTATGAGTGATTGACAATGAACAATATAAAATTAGTCCAACGCTTATTATCAATGAGAAAATAGAGTGGACCATATTAAAAAAAGAACAAACTAAACTCCTAAACCCTTATCTCATACACACGACTTCTCCAAGTGTTTTTAGGTCTTGAAAGTCCTTATAAAAAGACTCTTGCAATATGGGCTTGGACTTTTCACGCTAATCCAATCTTCTAGTTGTAAATCTTTTGCAAAGTCTTCTCCACCAAAATAGAAACAAATCTACAAAGTTTCCTAAAAAGTCTCCAAGATATTTTTTATTAAACTAAATCAAATATGCAATGTTTATAAATTATCCTTCCTTAGCTGCGATCATATGAGAACTAAAATTATTCAGAATCTCATATTTTAAAAACAACTAGAGAGGTACATGGTTCGATTCCCATGAAAGGCAAAAACTTTACTAGAGAGGGGGTAAAGAAGATCGTGAGGTGACAGTGCCGGGAACGCCGAAGGCTCGGGCTGTTACACTACCAATCATGGATCTAACACTTACCGCACTAGTTGTTGTGTCGAGCGTCGTCAAGAACAAACCAAAAACTATGAGAAAGATTGAGTTTCTTGAACAGACACAAGAAATCCTTCAGATTTGCGAAAGAGAGAGAAGAGAAAAGAAGAAGAAATTTAGGATTGGTTAAAACTGTTTTACTATTCACTTTCTCAATTAGGGTTAAAAGATTACAAGTGAATAACAATGATCAAATGCTCTCTCAACAACCTAAGAGAACCAGTCTATTTATAAGCTACTAAGCTAACTTAACAACAAGCTAACTTGAGCAATTGGGCTAACAGACTGGCTCAATTCGACATGCTAACAACATAGCATATTTCGAAAATTGCATGCTTAAATAGACTTCGATAATATGCAAGACTTCGACTTATGTCAAACCAACCCTTGTCGAGACTAGAGTTAGGTCCAATTATCATACTTTAATATTCCAGAGTTTAGTGAGAGGACCTCCATTTTTCGAAGTAATGTGTGTCCTCTCACTTATTAAATGTTTAACCTCTATTTTTTCAAGTAATGTGAGACTTACAACTGACACTTGTGTCATAATAATCCCCTATTAAGTGTGAGTACATCCACTTATATGCTCTCCCTCAAATGAAAGCTCTTTTATCTACATACACTTCTATAATCGTTGACACCCGTACCATATTTTAGACACTTCAATAGGACATGCCACATGACCACCACCTTTTCAAGTAGACTTTCGATACAAGGAGGTAGTTTCTTACTCGAACCATAGTCTCTGATCAGTGGCGAAGCCACGTTATGACTGGGGAAGACCATGACCACCCCCATCATATTTTTTTCAACATGGAATCTATATACTGCCAGACTAATAGTTGGTACGTTAATTCAAGAATTTAAGTATAGATAAAAATACAATCAAGGCGTATGTGGGCTAGTTTGTTAATCAAAATGTAGTGGGTAGGAAAACAAAGTAACCATATAGCAGTATATTGGGTCAATTGTTTTATGAATAATAAATATACGATTAGAAAATATTTTTTTCTAATAAACTTTACTATAAAAATAAATAAATAAGGAAGCATAATTAAAATATAGTTAACCTCAAATTAAAATACAATTTTTTTAAATTTCAATTTAATAATTAGAATACACAAACCTCAAATTATAATACAATTCTTTTAAAATTTAATTCCATAAGCTAAATATACAAAAATATATTTATAAAGTAATATTAATATTATTCATATTGTAGTTACAAAATCTTAAAATTTTTATTCAATAACAAATATGAACACATTAATATAGCGCAAAAAATTACTAATTAAAAATTTATTTTATGAGTTTCACCGATGAAGAATAATTTATAATTTCGTCTTTTAACATTTTTTTATTTGATGTTCTTCAACATCAAAAAATAAATAATTTATTAAATATTCAAGACTTGTGCAATTGTAATAAAGATTTTAAAACCTCAAAAGATCATCGATTCAATGAAATTGTTGGATCGTTGGATTATTATTCTAACCGATAAATTATTGGTCGAACTGCATGACTACTAGCTTATTTATACAAATTAAAATTAAAAATATTCATGAAATAATTTTTTTAAAACTATCTATAAAATCATCAATGCAAATAAGTTGATAATAATCTTACATGAAATTTCAACTTTTCAACATAATAAGTTTTAAATATTTTAAAAAATAAAATGTAACACAATTATAAAATAAAATAATTTTTAAACAATCAATAAGAACATAGCTCAAACGAAACCAATTTTATCAAATTGGTTTATCTCCCGATTCACGGTCTAATTGATCCGACCGTTCAATTTAAACCGAGTTTTATAAGTATTAGTTATAATAGAACATATAAAAATTTAAATATTTATTACTAAACTACTCTGTATTACAATAACTTTTCACCGTTCACCTTCAATTTCTTACTTAATTGTGAGAATCAGAATGCTAACATTGTTTGGAACTCTCCGCGACATGAGAATCTTGTCGACCACGCCAAAAGCGTCTTCAGAGTGATCTTCATCCGGATACCAATCTTTCATGTTCTAGTATGAAATAGATAATAGTTTCTTTTAGCTACACATAAGTTGTTTTTAAAAAGTTATATTAATTCATGAGAACTAGTCTAAAGACAAACATAGCAAAAAGAATATTAAATGAGTTGTTGTTTGTTTCATCCGTAAGCCCAGCAACTACTTGGTCATGCGATTCGGTAATTTTCACTTTCTCAATGTGGACCATATCTTTTCGCGTGTTTGTTTTATTCACACATGTTTGTTTCACTTTGTTGTTGATTCACTTTGTACATTTCACCATACCTTAAATTAGACATGCGAAACTTATATATGATGAACTAATAATTAATGAAGAATCATTTTTACCGACAGAAGCCGAATTCACTGGTTTCTTGAAAAAAAAGTACCTCGTGTTTTTGTCCTTGGGTGTACAGGCAAGGGGCCAAAAATACTGAAAATGATTCAAACCAAAATTCATTAATTTGAAGAAGAACAAGAGGTTATTAAAGAGCGTGCAGTTGTGCCTTATTGTGTTTCTTCTTTTTTACCTTTTTTTTCTTCTTTATGCTATTCTAATATTTATTACTCCTATTTCATAGTTGTTTTTGTTACATTCTAATGGTTTGCATGTAATCATATTTTACGTGAAATATCAGGTTTTATTCCGGATCACCGGTTTTTTTTCCGTAAATATTTATTTGAATAAGGGTTGATCATTAAACCAATATATAGCAAAATGAAACAGCATTAACTTGTTATCACTCATGTTGCACACTTATACTATCACCTTTTAATATTAAAATATGAAGTTGAAATACAATGAGAGAAGTATTTATGTCATATATGTATTTAATTTTTCAATCAAATAAGTTTTTTTATCTCTATAAATGTTTTAAGTTTTGTTTTTAATTCCCTTAAAAAAAAATTAATAAGTTTTGGTTTCAAAAAATTTGCTCTAAAGTTTTGGTCATTATTTGATCAAACACTATTTCGGATAATACGAATAAGTGATATTATCTCGATTGGTATAGAGATTTCACATCAATTTCGTAAGCAAGGTAAAGAAGCATGTCATAAAAAGAACTTCACTTTTCGCCTTGAGTGTTTTGTCAACCGAGAAAACATCTAAAATTGGTCATGTGTCGGAACCTTATAAACAACATTTTTTTTATTTTCAAGCGTCCCCGCTATTTTCCTCGGTTTGATTTCAGAATTGAAGAAATATATTGAGTCTTTTTACCTCGGTTTGAGGAAACAATTGAAGATAAAATTAATTTAACGGTAGACATAATTGATTTTGAGAAAATTGAGTTTGGTAGAATTAATTTAACTTAAATGAGCTTATTGGAATTAATTTATGTTTGGATACAATAATATAGAAGTGGTTATTATTAATTAATGTTGTTTGGATAATTTTATCAAAATTGCTTTTGAATGTATAGTTACCAAAATGACTAAATTCTAATACAAATAAAAAAGAAAAGAAGTAATTGATGAAAATTAAAGAGGGTAAAGAAGGCATATTAAAAAGAGTTGTAACAAATAAAGTATAATAATATAGAATTGATTCTACTAAACTCAAAAGCTATGAATTGTTTCTTCTAAGAGAATTGCTTTTGGAGGAGGAGAATTGATTTTGAAAAAAAATACCCAAACAAGGAAAAAAAATCAATTTTTAGGTTGAAGTGAAATAGAAGTGCTTTTGGAGCTTGTAGAAGTCAATCCAAACACGCACTTAATTTCTTCCTATTAAATCCTCTACTATGTGATCTACTAGATTTAAACTCTAATCTAATTTTACTCAAGAAAGGCCTTTGATTTGATAGAATCAAATATAGGTTTTCTTTCCTCTTAAATTTACTTAGAGTTTCACACAAATCTTTCAATTCCTTTTTCATCGAAACACAAGTCTCACATTTTTCAGCTTGGTTTCTAACATTAGTCATTTCATATTTAAGCGTTTCATTACTATTTTCTAGAAACTCAATGTAGTCTTTAAGATCTACGTTACACTTTTCAATCTTATCATGTTCCTCGATTAAATTAGAATTTTAAAACAATTTCTTGTAAGAGTTATTACCTCACTGTCATCTTCTTTGTGAGAGACTTTCAAGCAAACTTGTTCATCTTCTTCGTTGGAAGAGGATTTTTCAAAGATTCTACCATAAATTAATTTTTCATGATTTCTCCTTGATGTTGAGTCTCTGAATGTATTTCTCATTAAGACTTCTTCCTCATTTCTTCTTTCTAAGATTCCATTTTATGAAACTTCTTTTTCTTCGTATTCTCTCGTTGATGAAGTTTCTTCAGTCGATGTTGAATCTTTCGAGGATCCTTCAACCACCGAGATTGTTCTTTTGAATAAGATTATTGGAGTCGAGTTTTCTTCTTCTTCAAAATAGGTCTTTGATGAAATTGCTAGAGATTCTTCTAGGTTTGAGCTCATACTTTCATCTTTTAATAGTTTAAATCAACTCATTTAATTTCTCGATGATTTCTTACTTTGATTTTTTGTTAAAAATCATAAACATTTTAATCTCTCGATTTAAGGATTAGATCAGATTTTTATTTCAATTCTTAACTGTTGGATATTTGTTAGCGACAAAAGTTCTAGCATGGCAAGATTTCTAAATTTTTAAAAACATTTGTAAAAGTAACATTTACATTCATCTTCTTCATCGCTTGTGTTCATTCCCTCTTGTTTAATACTTGGAAATACTTCATAGATGATTTCAAGAGTGTCCCACATTTTCTTGGCAAACGAGTCCATTCTCTACAAAAATATTTTATATAAAAAAATCAAATAGTCTCTTATTTTTTTAAAATAATTATGCAATGCTAAGCAATATATCTATTAATTATTAAAGTTCAAATCCAAAATTAGAATTTTTAAAATAATTTATCTAAAATAAAATCAAACAACACATATACAGTAAACATGCTAAAGTGGATCTATGTCATTTCTATATAGTAACTAAACTAAGTTAAGATGTAGTAAACTAAGCTAAGATACATGGCAGGGCTTGGGTAAGGGCAATCAATCCCATGACGCAAGGCATCAAAAAATCAGGAGCCTCAAAATTTGGAGAATTGTTAAAAAAAATATATAAAAAATAATAAGTAATAAATACAATGTTTGCTACAAGAATAATATTTTTCAGTAGAGGTGACAATTAAATCCATTAAGGCAAAATTCATTCATTCTATCCATCAAAAAATTCATCCAATCCATCCACCACATAAAAAGAAACTTAACGGATGAGACAAAATCTATCCAGTTATATACATGGATTGACCCAATCCATCCAACATATTTTAATGATCCAATTGATTATTTTTATCATATACTTTAAATTCATTAAATCATTTAAAAAACAAATAAAAAAGTTTTTTCAAAAAAAAAAATTGTTTTTTTTTAAATAAAAAAAATTAATTTTTTCGATTATACAAAAAATCAAAATTTTCAAAAATACAATAAATCGAGTTTCTCAGAAAAACAAAAAAAATAATTTTTTCAAAAAAAAAGAGTTAGATGCACGTTTGGTCCCCCTGTATTGATTTCCTAACATTTTCGTACCCCCGTAAAAAAACTAGCTTTTAGGTCCCCCAATATCAAATAACGTGAATTTTTGTTGGTCCCTGGTCAGTTGGCAGATTTTCTAATGACATGGCACCTCAAGATTTGTCCAGTCACCTGCCACATCATTAAAACCAATAAATTCTGAATTTTTTATTTGAAATATAATATTTAATTTTTTAGAAACATTTTCATTAACATTTTACAATTTTCTTAATTTTGCAAAAACATAATATAACCCCTTCACCTTTTCAATTGACTCCATAAAAGTTCATCAACAAAGACAAACCCTAGCAAAATCGAAGAAGAAAAGTTCCTCAACGAAGACAAAACTCTAGCAAAAACGAAGAAGAAAAGTTTTATTGTCCCAATGTATTCAGCATACAGCAGACAAGCCAAGACTTGATGGTTGGCCAAGCAATTTTCCCACATACTTAGACACACTCCCAACATGAAACCAATTGGGCTAATAGTTATAGCAGTTGAAAAATGGGGTGTGAAACTGTCAACTGATCAGGCTTATAGAGCTAAGAGAAAAGGAGTTGAATTGATACAAGGTGTTGGGAGGGATCAGTTTAAACATCTAAGGAGTTATGCACAAGAACTACTGAATTCCAACCTTAACAGTAGTGTTATTTTACAATGTTCTGATTCAACAAATGGTCATGTGTTTGAAAGAATCTATGTGTGTCTACATGCATGTAAAGTTGGAGTTGCTAAAAGTTGTAGACCATTAATAGGTTTGGATGCATGCTTTATGAAAGGTGACTATGGGGGACAATTGATGGCAGCTGCTGGAAGGGATGGGAATAACCAAATATTTCTCATTGTCTATGATGTTATAGAAGCTGAGACTAAGGATTCTTGGGAGTGGTTCGTTAAACTTGTCCTTGAAGACCTTCAGTTAGTTAACAATGTTCCTTATGCATTCATCTCAGATCAACAAAAGGTAAATGTTATATGGATAATATGTCATTAAATGTACTAATATATTTATCCTATTAACTAACTATACTAATGTGGTTATCTTATCAGGGACTTGTTCCAACAGTTCAAGGTATAACAGAACATGTTGAACAGAGGCTATGTGTAAAACATTTGTATGGAAATTGGAAAAAGAAGTTTTCTGGGTTGGTTTTGAAAGAGAACTTTTTTAGTACAGCTAGGGCTCTTACCATGCCAGAATGGGAGAAAGCAATGCTTAGGCTAAAAGATTTACATCCTGATGCTTGGAAAGATATCATGGAAGTGCCTGCTAATTTTTGGTCAATATCACACTTCAAGACACATGTTAAGTGTGATCTTCAAGTCAATAATATGTGTGAGGCATTTAATAGAGCTATATTGGAGCACAGGGACAAACCAATAATAACTTTGTTGGATGTAATTAAGCATTATCTCACTAAACGGATTAATAATCAAAAGGAAATGATGCAGAAGTACCCTGGAGACATATGCCCTAATATCCAATTGATTCTTGAAAATAACAAGAAGTATGCTCATGGTTGGACTCCAACCTGGCATGGTGATGAAGATATGTCAATATTTGGAGTCACCAATGGGAGAGACACTTTATGTATCAATCTCAAAGAAGGGTATTATTCATGTAGGAAGTGGATATTTACTGGTATTCCTTTCATTCATGTTATCTCTTGTATGTGGCAAATCAAGAAAGCACCAGAAAAATACGTTGATGACTATTATAAGTAAGTTAATGTTAATGACAAATCTTTATGTCTTGTGCCTGTATTTGTAATAATCTGTTATGGATGTTATTGGTAATAATTGTGCAAGAAGTCTAAGTATTTAGAATGTTATTCTAATATCATCTACCCAACAAATGGACCACAACTGTGGCTTGTTGTAGATGGACAGATGGCAGTCAACCCACTATTGATGCGAAGGGAAATTGGACACCCAAAAAAGATGAGGAAAGAGTCAAATGATGAGCCAAGAAATCCACATGTGCTGCCAAGGAGCTTAGCCACAATTACATGCAAAAAATATGGAGGTGTTGGTCTAACATGAGAAGTTTCAAAGGCAAAAGATCTGCAGACAGAGCCATACTTGTTGGTGGGAACAAAAACGCAAAGACTAAGGACAAGTCAACTATAGAGACCAAGTTGACTTTAAAGAGTAAGACTACTGCAAAGGACAATGGGAAGCCTAAAGTCAAAACAAAGACTAAGGCAACGATAAAGAAAAAGACAAAAACTCCTGATGAAATTGGCACATCATCTCAGGGACCACCTATTACACTACCAAGTCAAGAATAGTTGTAGGAAATGATGAAGTTATTGTGGTTTTTTGTAAAGTCATGAACAAGTTTATCTCATGGACTTATGTTATGTTATTTTAGTATCTTGTCATGACCAAGCTAATTATGATGTCACTTTCATGTTAATTTTTTGAAGCTAATTATGATGAATCAAATGAAGCTGTTATTTTGTGTATGAATTGTGTTAAGGTTCTGTTACATATTCTCATCTTCATGTCAATTCAATTGTAACTGTTACAAAGTGAACAAATACAAGGTTAACCAAAAAATAACATCTTCATTTCAATTCAATCCAAAAAGGCCATTCATTTGATTACAGGTTTCAATCAACAGAAAACATTAATCACAAGTTGACAACAACAACTTATACCCAAGCAACTGCTAACACTACTTCATAACATTTGACATCACTAATCCTACTGATGTAAGACCCCGATAATTAGATTTAATTATTTAATCTGTTATTTGATTATTTTGATGTGATTATATGCGTCATTGTGAAATGTCAATGAGATTATGTGATGTGTGATGCTTAAGTTGATGTGTGTGGGGTGGTGGAATTAAGGTATTGGTTAGAATAAAATAAATATAGTTATAATTAGTATTATTATTTAATTAAAATAAAATAAGGGGATAATGTGAGATGGAATTAGTAAGGGCATAATAGAAATATCATATTAGGGGTCATAAGGCTAACTAAGTAAATGAGGAAAAGGGGAGAATATTCATTCTTCGTAGAATTTTTGGAGAAGCGTGAAAGAAAGAGAGAGCTAGGGCAAGAAGAGGAGAAAGAGAATCAACCGTAGAGTTAGAGAGGAGGGTCAAACTAACCAATAATCTAAGGTAATGGGGGGTTATCATGATTATTATATTTGATTTAAGGGGTTGATAATTGTATGTTGGAATTTGTGATGTTCTTGATAATTTGATGAACTATGATGATTGTTTGCTTGGATGGTATGATTAAATGTGATGTATGATATTGATGATTTTTGTATTGGTGAATAATAATTTGATCTAGAGGGAAATCCACCATTTTTATGGATTTGTAGGTCTAGGGTTTAATGAAGATTATTGAAAAGGTGATGAACAATTATGGTTTGATGTTTGGAATGAATAATCCATGTTAGAACTAAGATAATAGACCTTAAATGGCAGAAAATCAATTATTAAAACCTGTTTTGGACAAAATGTTGGGACTAGTTTGATGCAGGTCGCGCAGGGATTTCTGTAGAAATTGCAGACCCCACTTAGCGCGCTTTTGAAAATAAACCAAAAGTCAAGTCAGTGAGGAACACACTTAGCGCGGGCTAGGGGCCCTTGTGCGGTATACTGGGTCAAAATTGTATATTTTTGAAAAATGATTTCAGATTATGGAAGCCTATAATTTATACTAATTTTTGAATAATTTCCCATAATCTAATAAGTATGTTTGGATGGGTTTAGAGGGACGTTTACATGGAACTTGATGATGTGACTACATATATATATATATATATATATATATATATATATATATATATATATATATATATATATATATATATATATATATATATATATATATATATATATATATATATATATATATATATATATATATATATATATATATATATGCTTGTTGTAATTATATGTTGTTGTGATGATTGATAAAATGACGGTTGTGGAGTATGTGTTGTGTTGATTGAGATGTTTGTGATGTTTGTGTAATTGAGATGATGATATGATTTGATGAATAAATGAATGATGGTGTCATTTTGACTAGTCGTGGTCGTTAATTTGTGACGTTGAGCGTCATGCATTCATAGCATATTTGTAGGATGATAGTCCAACGATGTTTGCAGGACAAATGGTCCAGTGGTGGCCTCAATCCCATTGTGCGGATTGGGAGCGATATTGTGAAGTACTCCGGTTCTAAGCGGGAATCAATTCTATTAGTGGGGGTCTTTGGAGAATGATGACTGAGTCATCAGTAAAGTTTTGGTACCACATGCATGAGTCTATTGGTGTTGAATTGCATTGTTTGTGACATTTTATGATTTGAATGATGTTTCATTATCCGTGATGTAAATGATGATTTAAATGATGAGTGTGATTGGATTATATGATGATGTTATGAATAGATGATGATGTGCAGGTGAGTAAGTATGTGAAGCACGAGGATACACTTGTATCGATATATGTGTAGTTGTTGACTAATTGTGTACCACTACTATATTTATTCTTTATGTCTTATATAATAATTATGAAATACTCACCATTTTTGTTTGAATGTTGCCTCCACGTGGGTAACGCACGGGTAATCAGGAGTAGTCTACTGAAGTTAGAGGATAGCATTCGTGGAATAAAGAGAGTTTTGCTCTGATACATAACATCGGGGTCGTGTGTTTTGGAATTATATGTTCAATTCAAATTGTTTTTTCATGATGAAGTACTTTTATTGGTTTATGAAGCATGAACGGTGAAGTCATGAATCATGTTTTCATGAAGCTTTTAATGATATTTTTACACTATGAATTCCGCTGCGACTAAAGTGATGATATTATTGTTGTGTTTAAGAAGCAATTGAATTACAAACCTTTGTTAACCCGTGTTACGGAGCAGGACGTTTATGTATGAAGTTTTTATGAAGGTGACACCCTTATGTGGATGGTTTATTTGAATTATTCCGTATTATATTGTGAATATTCTTTGCGGGTTAGAAGGGTGTTACAAGTGTCGAGACAAATGTTAGTGAAACAGAGAATTTCATCATTAAGTTCATTGAAGTCAACTTCATCTTCACTTCTGCTACTTTTATATTGGCTTCATCCACTTTTGCTCTTTCTTGATCCAACCTTTTTTGTAGTGCACTAATAATTTTCTTAGCTCTTGAAGACATTTCATCATAATACCAAACAAAATACCCACACCTTTTGTAATCCTATACCTGTAAAAAACACAGATGAATGAAAAACATGGATGAAACCCCACACATATGAACACACTCAAAAAACAAAGACAAAATGCATTTTATAGTTCAAAAAAAACCTGACTAATTGTACATCCCACACCCAAAAAAATCTAACTGGGTTAAAACCTGCCCATGAAGTCATCAATGGAGCTTTAAGATCACACATGCACTCGCTTCAAAAAGTACATGAACACGTAGCTCCAAGACTGCTTGCTTTTGAGCAATGAGACATCTTCAGAAAACGAAAATGGAACATAAATGAAAGAAGAAATTACAAACGCAGGTTCTTGTTGAAGATCCTAGGGTTTTCTACGAACAAGAAGAAAAAACAATCTTTCATTTTATAACATAGATTTACGGTTTTTTAAATATTAAAAATGTTAATTAAAATGTTTGTGAAAAACTAAATATTATATTTCAAATGAAAATTCCTAATTAATTGGTTTTAATGATGTGGCAGGTGACTGGACAAATCTTGAGGTCATGTCATTAAAAAAACATGCCAAATGACCAGGGACCAACAGAAATTCACGTTATTTGATATTGGGGAACCTAATATCTAGTTTGTTTATGGGGGTACTAAAATGAGTATAATTAATATAGAGGGACCAAAAGTGCATTTAAGCTAAAAAAATGAAAAATCGAGTTTTTTAGAAAACGGAAAAAATTGAGTTTTTTTCTTCAGAAAAACGAAAAAAAAAATAAGTTTTTTAGAAAACCAAAAAATCGAGTTTTTTGAAGAAACGAACATTCGAGTTTTTCAAGAAAAAAAAACGAGTGTTATCTGAAAAATGAGTTTTTTTTCAGAAATACGAAAAAATTCGAGGTTTTTTTAGAAATACAAAATATCAATTTTATTTCTGAAAACGTAAAGAAAATAACATCAAAATATTATTTTAAAAATTAAATATTTTTTTTGATAGATGGATATATATCCATTAAAATGACTTTAATGGATGGATTGAATGTTTTTAAAGAAGTTTTTGTGGATGGTTAATGGACTAATGAATTATTTCCTTAATTTTGTGTCCTTTTTCCACCACACATTAATGCCTCTAATTTGTGGAGTGGTAAAGCTTCAATGACTCTAATGGGAGTCACTAAAGTTACATAGTTAAAGTCACTAAAGTGTGTTGTGTTCGTCATGTTGTTGAATTATATAATATACCATTTCATAATACTAAAGAAATACAACGTGTTACTAAGAGCATAATTATCGGCAACTTTCAACCGTTCATACACTTTAACCAAAGCCACGGTGTCAGAAACATTTGGATATTTGAGAAAAAGTAACGTTGGCTAGTATGTAAACGTTGGCTAGTTTGTGACCGTTTCTACATGCCAGCTGGATTCTAATTGACAGAAAAATTACACAAAGACTATTATTATAATTTGTCAACAAAAAATTATTACCTACCTATATTATTAATTGTAACATATACATATACTATTAATTGTAAACCTATTTGTAACCATTTCAAAATCACTAACGGTAATAATATTTTTGAAACAAACAAATGTAACGTTAACATTTTTTTACTTAATATTTTTGAATGATTAACGGTAACTTTTTTTAATTATATAAATAAGTTAGTAATTTTATTATAATTTTCATTCACAACTAACCTACTTCTAAACTATTGATTTTATCTCATCTTAATTTTTTTTCTTCTAATTTTCATTCACAACTAGCTCTTGGTCTAATTTTATTCAAAATGGTGGTAGTCCTCCTTCTATTCCAAATCAACAAAGCAACCCATTCTTTAGAAATGCACTTTTTATCTCAAATTCACACCATAACCCAAACTTTCAAAACTCTCAATTTATCCCAAATCCACAAAATAATCCACACTTTGGAAATTACTCATACTATACACCACCTTATCCATATCAATATCAACAATTTACATCTCAATCAACTAACCCCACTATGCATCATGGAACTCAAATATGTAGTAGTGGTGTGCAACCAATCGTACTGAATATAACAAGGGCTATTATCTATCAGATGGTATTTATCCTGAATGGGCCACGTTTGTGAAAAGTATTTCGATGCCACAAGGTGATAAGAGAAAATTGTTTGCCCAACATCAAGAAGGGGCAAGAAAGGATATTGAACGAGCATTTGGAGTTCTTCAATCTCGATTTGCGATCATACGTAATCCAGCACGATCTTGGCACTTAGACACACTCCAATGCATAATGAATACATGCATCATATTACACAACATGATTGTTGAAGATGAACGTGCCACATATGGTGGAAATTTTGATTTTTCTTACGATCATTTGAGCAATGACCCAACAATATTGCCGAATGACTCTAATATTGATTTTCAAGAGTTTCTACATAGAAGATTTGATGTTCGTGACAAACAAATTCATCGGCGTCTTCAACAAGACTTGATAGAACACATATGGCAACATTTTGGTAATGAGAATGACAATAATTAAAAATTGTTTTAAATTTATCTTTTTCTTATAATTCGTATTAGTGATGCATTTTTTAATTTATGATTTTTTTAATGTAATTTTTGATGAATTATTTGTATCATGTATCATTTTATTTAATATATATATTTATTTTAACCTTATTTTGAAGGTATGTCTTTTTAATGTATTTTGATATATTTGAATTAATTTTTTAATTATATTTTATGTAATATATTGTGGAGTGTAGTGGGACCCATTTTAGATTTTTTGATGAGTTAGATGGATATTTGAGAATTGTAGATGAGTTGTTTAAAAATTTAGGAAGTGTAAAATAATATAAAAAATTAGGTGGGTCCCATTTAAAGAACTCAAATGGGTATGATGGATGTGGATTCTCTAAGTACATTGGACAACATGGTGCAAGTTATTATGCAATACAGGAACATTTTCTAGCATCAGCAAATTGGAGCACGTTTCACATGTTGATTTCATACTACTAAGAAAAGTTAAAAGTAGTGGATATTTTTTATTAATCCAATTTACAAATCATATTAAAATCAAATATGATAAATTAGAGATATGATAAGTTAAGATTAGTTCATAAGCATATTATATTTCACAATTAAAAAAAAAGAGTGAGTCATTTCTTTTCAATAGGTCTGTCACTAAACTATATCCTCGATATAGGGAAGTTAAATTAAATTTGTGTAAAACATGTACTTCCTTTTTTTAATAAAATAAATTAAGTAATAGGTGTCCGGTGTGTTTCCTTTTTTTAATAAAATAAATTAAGTAATAGGTGTCCGGTGTGTTTGTAAAAATGTTGAATGAGTTAAAATATAGGCTAAATTACACTTTTGGTCCCCCTATTTTGTCCAACTCACGATAACAGGCCCCCTATTTTATTTTTAAACAGTTTTAGTCCTCCATACCCACTTGTCAGCAAAAAAGCGCTGAGGTGTACATTTCATTAATTACGTGGCATTATTTTTGGTTGCCATGTCATTTTTAAATAAGTTGCAATATAATAATAACTTTAAACAAATTAAAAACAAATTAAAAACATATATTTGTAAATAAATTGCAATATTCTGATGCTGTAACCTAAATTCCATTGCAGCTTTACACGCCCTTCCAAGCCCCAATCTCCATCGTTCCCGTTCCATTCTCCTTTCCGATTTTCATCTTTTTCTTCCCACTTCCAATTTGCAACGTTATCTTCTCCTTACCTAGTGCATCTTCTTCCCTTTCCTTTATAATGGATTCTGAATCTGTGCAAATTTCAAGTTTGTCTTCTCATTCTAGGAGGAGAAGGATTCAATGCTATTGTGGATTTGATTCTCCACTTTCAACATCATGGACATCTCAAAATCCAGGTCGGAGGTTCTATGGCTGTGGGTTATATAAGGTACAATAAGAATCCCAAAATTTCATAATTGTTCATCCTAAAAATCTGGGTAATGCCTAACCTTAATGTTAATTTACTTTTAATTTAGTTACATGGAAAGAAAGGGTGTTCCTTTTTTGATTGGTATGATGAGCAGATACCGGACCGCTCACAAGAAGTGATTAACTCTCTATTGAAGAAGGTTAATGAGTTGAAGAAGAAGGATGGTTTAATAAAGAAGAGTGATGATGACCTAAAGAAGAAGATCAAGTTGTTGATTGTTTTGCTGATTCTGTCCTGGGTTTTGATCATTATGTTGCTGACAAAATCATTTGCTTGAGTATTGTTTTAATTATGTAGTAGTATTGTTGTAAGGTTTGTCTTAAATTAGTGTATTAACTTTGTATTAGTATTGTGGTTACTTTGTGTTTGGGTTATTATGTATTTTGGTTATTATGTAATTTGGATCTTGATTCTGATGTATTCTGATATATTGTGAGAATGAATCTGATTTTGTATTCTGATATATTGTGAGAATGAATTTGATTTTGTATATCATGTTATTACTATAGTTTGGTTATTAATACTGGTACTGTTATTATGATCATGTTATTATTATATTTTGGGTATAGATACTGACAAAATAAATATCAAAAGATACTACAATATGTTACACATAAAAGTTGTAATCCATTACAAAATAACATGATCCAAGTTTAGACCAATAAACAGTGCTAACATTTAAACAACAAAACAACATGATCCAAGTTTAGACCAACAAAACAGTGATAACATTTAAACAACAAAACACCATGATCCAAGTTTAGACCAAGACCAACAAAAAGTGATGTAGTAAGAACATTAAAGCAATCAAGAATTCTCTTGAGTTTGTGGCGCTTGGGACCCTTGCGTCAAAACGGTAGGTGCGTCCTCGTTTGAAACAGTCCTTTGCTTTTTTGCATTGTTACTTCCTTTTGGCAATTGTCGATCCGCCGCCGTTTTGCCTTTACATGTTCTTGAATTGTGCCCAAGATTCCCACAGGCCTTACACTTTACGGTAGTCAACGTTCTAGGCAACGCACTGCTTGAAGTGGCTTCATCATTTGATCTATTTCTCTTTTTTTTGGGTCGACCAGGAGCTCTTCTCATTACCGGCGGATGAATTGGCTCCCCTTGGGCTGTTGGCCAAAGCCTTGGACCATTGGAAGGTAGCACAATGTATGAATATATTGCCAAAAAACTTGTTTTCCTATATCAGCACCACATAAAGAAATAAAGTATCAGTTCAGTATCAATAAAGTATAATAACCAATATAGTATCAATACAAGTTCAGTTTATTGGCATATTACACCAATTCAGTTTATTGGCATATTACACCAATTCAGTTTATTGGCATATTACACCAACACTTTGTGCATTCATTTCATTCAGCCTACATTCTGTCTACATTCTGTCAACAACACATACTTGGTAGCATTCAATATCAGTATTCAATATCAACAACACATTCTGCCTACATTCTGTCTACATACAGTCAACAACACATAATCAGTATTCAACACATAATCAGCCTATACAGGTTCAATAGCCATATAGTATCAACATAGTCTAACAATTAAAATACCACCATCGTTTTCAGCATTAGCATATAGCCAGCATTAATAATAGTATCAGTTCAGTATCAATAATTAGCATATAACAGCAATTCAAATAACAGTAATTTTCAACATTCAGTTTAGTTCAGTATCAATAATTAGCATATAGTATCAGTTCAGTATTCATATTCAGAATTCATATTCAATATTCAGAATTCATATCAGTTCAGAATTCATATCAGTTCAGTATTCAATTTTCAACATTCAGAATTCAGAATTCATATCAGTTGAGAAAATACCTGTAGTATTGAGAAACGTACGGTTCAACTTCAGCCTTGTTGTGTAATATACAAACGATTGCATGGACACAAGGAATTCCAGTCAAAGCCCATTTACGACAAGCACAGTAATGTCGTTGCAAATTCACCTCGTAAGTGTCAATACCATTAGTCACGCTAAATATGTTGAAGTCATCATCTCCATGCCAAGTCGGACACCAACCTCCAGAAATGCCTAAATTACTCTTTTAAAAAACCATTACATCATTTTTGCCACGTTGTATATTTCTTTTTCTTTTTTATTTTACAATAAATAAATTATAACCAAAAATAATGCCACGTAATTAATGAAATGTACATCTCAGCGCTTTTTTGCTGACAAGTGGGTATGGAGGACTAAAACTGTTTAAAAATAAAATAGGGGGCCTGTTATCGTGAGTTGGGCAAAATAGGGAGACCAAAAGTGTAATTTAGCCTAAAATATATCTTAAGAAATTAATAAATTGATTGAAAGAAGTGTGAAAGAAGTTGAAAAGAGAATAAAAAATTGCCGAATCTCATCGTTTTTACAATTCTCTTCAATTTAAACAAAAAAAGTGGGAAAAAATAAATTAAGGGGAAAAAGTGATTATATTTCTTTTGATAGTAGACATTAATTATTTGCATTGTTAAGTTAAAATTGTTTACTCAGTGTATCACAATCATTCATAATTAACATGATTATGATTAAAGTAAAAAATTACAAAAAATTAATTGTTATGATTAATTAATAATGTAAAATAATTTTAGTGTATATCGACAAAATTCTTTATAGTACCAATTAAATTAAGTTGTTAAATTAAAGTATTAATGAATTAAATTTTATAAGTAATAAAATTTTATTTTATTTTTTAAAAGAATAAAGGAAGCTTGTTAAATTTGTAATAAAATATATTAAATATAATTTATTGAGATAAATTATAGGATATGTTGAAAAGATATATGTGTTCTATTAAAAGTAAATATTTGAAACAGTTAGTTTATAATATAAAAAAATAATTAATTATTTAATTAAATTTTAATCGACATAATAGATTTTATAGGAATTTAACAAAAAAATATGCAACATTTTTCTCTTCTAAATTTTTTCTACATTTTATATTTGTCTCTTACATCAATCATTAGTTTAAATATACTTTATTTTATATTTTTCTCTCTTCTTATAATTTCTTTTGTCATTTTCTCTATTCACAACTTCTCTTCCAAACTAAACACACTATAAAAAATGAGAAACAACTCTTTAACATATTTTTGGCTCTAGTATGGGCCACCAACCAGAATCAATTTCGGCCCTGGATTGAAACCAGAATATATGAAACGTCATTAACCTTTACCACACTTTAGAGGTTGCAATTAAATTCATTAAGGAAAAATCCATTCAATTCATCCATCAAATAATTCATCCAATTCATCCACCATATAAAAAGAAAGTTAACGCATTGGACAAAATTAAGGGTGACAAAATTTTAGATCCGCTCTCTTTAATGTGTCTGCCCCGTTTTTTTGTGGACTTTTATAGGCATGAAATTTTTTATACAATTTTACTATTTTTATGCCTAAAAGATTCAATGCCCACAGACCTTCTCTGCTCCGCCCTTACTTTTTTGCTGGACGGGGCAAGATTTTAGACCCGCACTCTCAAATATGTCCGCATCGCCCCGTTTTTTCGCGGGACGGGCCTAAATGGGGTGGGCATGCCCATTTGTCACCCCTAGACAAAATCCATCAAACATATTTTAATGATCCAATGGAGTATTTTTCTCATATACTTTAAATTCAATAAATCATTTAAAAAATAAATAAATATATTTTTTTTCAAAAATAAAAAATTGATTTTGTTTCGGAAAAAAAAAAGTTAATATTTCCGAATATACAATTTTTTTTTTGAAATTACAAAAAAACGAGTTTTTCGGAAAAATGAAAAACAGTTTTTTTTTTCAAAAAAAAAAGGAAATTGAGTTTTTGGGAAAACGAAAAAAATTGAGTTTTTCAGAAAAACAAAAAAATTGAGTTTTTTTTTCGAAAAAATGATTTTTTTTCTGGAAAAATATATAGTTTTCAAAAGTATAAGAATTTGAGTATTTCCGGAAAAAAGAAAAATTTGAGCTTTTTGGGGAAAATGGAAAATTGAGTTTTTTCAGAAAAACAAAAAAGTCGAGTTTCTTTCCGAAAAAATGGAAAAATTCAAGTTTAAAAAAAAACGAGTTTTTGAGAAAAATGGAAAACAACTTTTTTTAAAAAAATGAAAAAATTAAGTTTTTTCAGAAATATGATCGAATTTTTCTGTACTATGAAAATTTTGAGTTTTTTAGAAAAATGAAAAATTTGAGTAGATGTAATTATTTGCCTGGTTTATCGCCAACGACTCTCTTCCACTAACTCCCTTCGGATGTTACGTCATCCCTCCTCAATTTCTTCTTGTAGTAGATGTAATTATTTGTTGGAAATTATAAAATAATAATTTCCTTAGTGTGTTCTAATGTGACAAAAAATGGGAATAGATTTTTGGTTGTTGCATAAATTTGTTTTTTGAATTCAAATTTACAACATTTCATGAAGGGGTGCCTTGTGTCATTATAGATGAACCATTGCAATATATGGTGAAAAGGTGTTGTTTCATCAAGAGTTGCAAACTTATGAAACAACACATGCATGGCCTATAAATACACATTTATGAATCCAAAACATATACATAAAATAATCATTCTCTAATATATTATTCCAGACAGCTTCCTTGCATTCGAGTTTCTTCACCGGTCTTGTGCAGACTCGAGTAAGGCTGAATTATCCTGGGTGTTCAGGCCATTCCAACTCTAAGACAATCGAGAGTGTGCTTGAAATACTTATAAGGAAAGTGATTTCGTTCACGATTCTAGCCTCGATTCCATTCGATTGAAATTAATTTTTGTAACAATCTTATAAGTATTTTGCATAATGGAAATCAAGCAATAGAAATTGAGACTTCCGTTTCAAGCATCAAAGCATGAACTGTTGTGTCGTGGACATATTCTAATACAAGAAGAATCGCTATTATAAATCCGGGTACGTTTTGTTATTTCTCATACAAATTTCAGAATTATGAAAATCATAATATCGACTTTGAATTAATTTTCTAACAATTAATATCAGAGTAATAGTTACTTATATTATGATTATTCAATAATGATAGATTGATAACAAATTATTTTACTCAAAGATAATCAATTACATATATGGCATATCTATTTTATTTTGCATTTGTTTAAAAAAAAAAATTACGAAAATCAAATTGTTTGCATATTCATATAAAGAAAATATGAAATTTTCTGTACTGTGTTAGAGTACAGTGCGTTAAAATTCAATTAAAATTCTGTATGTGTTTCACACTTCAATGCACTATGATATGATAGACATTGTCATGTATAAATTTTGTTGCTAATATATTATTAACTATAGAGGTGCATTGTTAAGAGTACCATCATTTTCCAACCAGTATAACGGTGCCATCCTTTTTCAAACAATGTTAGTTGTATTGAAACTTCGTTTTTATTTATTGTCTGCCAATGTTGCACGAAAATAAGCATGTCGTGAATCATATATATGTTATATAGAGTATATAAAAGCAACATTTGGCTTATAGTCGGCAATGCAATGCTTCTTGCACAGAAAATATATAGAGAGAGAGATTATTTAAAGATAATGAATAAGTGAAAAAAAAATATGTCTTTTGTTTGATAATTAATCATTAAAGTATATAATTGAAAGTAAATCTTGTTTTAGAATAATAGTTTTTCGGAAATGGCTTTTGAAAATTTGGAATCAAATTGTTTTGATTTGAACAATAAGCATTGATAATATAAACTGGTACTGTATGATATTTTGAAAAAGAAAAAAAAAGGAAAATTATGTGGTGTTAAGTAAATTAGTGGAAAGATAGATTGAAATCAAAAATTTAAAATTTTATGAATATGGATTGATTGATTACCGATGTAGTCAAATTTATTAAGGATCACGATTTCTGTTATTGAGTTTTGATTTGGTTTCTACGAGACATAAAGATGATCCAAGAATGGATCATGACTTATATAGACCTTTGAATTTGGATTCTAATGTAATTGAATCCCGAGATGTGGAATTTTGAGAACCTATCACGGAGGATATGGAATTCGAGATTCTCACTAATGAAAAACTTCGTGAGGAAAGTTCTCCACAAATTGTTGAAACACAAACCAAAGGTTTGTCACTGATTGTTGAAAACAACTCGAACTCATAATAAGCAGGAAGTCTGAAAGACTAAGGATCTAGGACATAACAAAATAGATTCTCGACTTATTTTTCTTTTCTAAAAGAATGAAATAGTGAGAATTTTGTTCGTAAGATTCTGATTATTCTTCAAGTGGAAGATGATCCTTAGACTTACAATGAAGAAGTAACTTCAAGAGACTTCTCTTGGAATGATGTTCTTATCTAAGATGAAATAGATTCAATAATGCCAAACCATACTTGAAACTTGTCAATCTACTTACAAGATCAAGATCCATTGGATGCAAATGGATGCTTAGAAGAAAGTATCATAATGATGGTACATTAAACATCTACAAGGATTGATTAGTAACCAAGGGTTTTAGACAAAATAAAGATGTTGCTTATTTTGACACATATGCACTAGAAGCAAGCATAATGAAAATTATAGTTTTGTTTGCATTAGCTTCATCAAATAAATGTCAAAGGACATTCCTAAATAGAAATCTCAATGAGGAGATTTATATGGAGCAATCAGAATGTTATATTGTTCCTACTGATGAACAAAAGGTGTATAAGCTTGTTAAATCCTTGTATGGATTAAAACAAGCACCGAAACAATGACATTAAAAGTTTGACTTTGTCATTGTAAGATTCTCCGATTAAGGAGGAACCACACAAGTTAGGGGGAGAATTTTCAATATTATCAAAACAAGAATTCAAAGAATTTGTCATCATCAAAAAGGGGGAGATTGTGAAGAATACATCTTATATTTAGTTTTGATGAAGACAAAGGTTATCAAATAAGAAAAGGATCTAAAGTGTCATGTACATCAATGATGTGGTTGATCAAGAAGGTTGAACATAGAAATTCAAGAGAAGATTTGAGAGAAGTGAACATAACTAAGGTACTCATTGCAATTCATACTATTTATTTTAAATTGCTCATAATTTAATCTCTCACTTCATCTAAAAACCTTCTTGCATCATCATGCATGATTATCTAAAAACCTTTTTCATCTAATTCTTGTGATAAGTGTTTGTACACAAAGTTGTGTAAGAATTTTGTGACATTCCTTTGTCTCCATGTTGATCATTATCAAAGAGACGAATGAAATCTTAGAAACAAAGAAGTTTCTAACTTCCACATTCAAGATGAAAAATCTTGAAATAGTGGGCACTCTTTGCGATCAAAGTAAAACGAAAGAGTGGGGGTTGAGAAAACCACATTCAAGATGAAAGATCTTGGACTAATTGACACTCTTTTGGAGATCAAAGTAATGCAAAAATAGTGGGGGTTATAAAATTAGTCAAAGACACTTTGAGAAAGTTCTTGATAAGTTCAAACTATCACGTTTCAAGAAAGTGAATATTCAATTTGATCTTAGTGTCAAAATGATGATGGAAGAAATGTGGCTATATTAGAATACGCAAGTGAAATTGGTTTTCTAATGTAATGTACTAGACCTGACATAGAATTTGCACTTAGTAAATGAGTGGATTTACTAGAAATACAAATGGGTGAGCATTGGAAGGCCATCACAAGGATTTTAATTATCTTTTAAAAAATCAAAATCTTGACCTCCGTTATGGTAGGATTCCTGCCATATAAGAAGGATATACCAATATGAGTTGGATATCGAGTGTTGGGGATCATATATTTACACTAGTTGGTGGTGAGATTTCTTGGAAGATCAAGAAACAAAGATGCAACACTCTTTTGACCATGGATCCATAGTATGTGGATCTCGCTTCCACTGGTCAAAGAAGTTGAATGATTGAAGGACTTTCTGTTGGAAGTTCCATTGGCTAAACACAGTGTTTCAAAGATGTTAACACAATGTGTTAGTCAAGCCAATTTAGAAAAAGAATTCAGATAAGTGTAAAATGGAAGTCTGGGCACTGAGGCCTTAGACATTCGTGAGAAAAGTGATTAAAGATGTAATCATTTACTCGCATATATACGATCGATCTGTAATTTGGGAAATTCATTTACTAAGCCACTGGCCAGAGACTTAGTAAAAACAACCTCAAGAGGTATGAGGTTGAAACTCCTTGAGTAAGAGTTCCGACAGTGGCGGCAACCCAATCTTACGTTAACAGAACATTAACCTCAAGATTTTCAATGGGTAACAACAAGTCGCTGATTTGGATAATTGTCGAACATTTCGTGATAAATGTTGACCTTAAAACGAGGGTTGAGTTTTATTTTAAAACTCTTAATGAAGTTCAATACCAAGGGTACGTGTCTCGTGGAAAAGGACACAATATGAACTTCACCTATGTGAATTTCGAGATGGTGCCGTCTCAAAGTGAGAGTTGGAGTTTCTCTCATGAAAAATTCATGAAACAGGATAGCACATGGCCATAAATAAGTGCTAAGCGAGTTATGCAGAGGAAGAACCTTTAAAGAGTGTGTGTAAGGCAACACCGGTCTAATCATATGGATTCATGGTTTAAAAGCTTTGCTACCTAATATTTCGATTAAACTTTGTGTTGTCCTCACTAAGGTTAAGTTTTAAATCGAAAGATACCTAACTGTATTAACACTCTTTATATCTCATTTCTGGAATTATTAATTTTGTCATTATTAGAACAAGTGGGGGATTGTTGGAAATTATAAAATAATAATTTCCTTAGTGTGTTCTAATGTGACAAAAAATGGGAATAGATTTTTGGTTGTTGCATAAATTTGTTTTTTGAATTCAAATTTACAACATTTCATGAAGGGGTGCCTTGTGTCATTATAGATGAACCATTGCAATATATGGTGAAAAGGTGTTGTTTCATCAAGAGTTGCAAACTTATGAAACAACACATGCATGGCCTATAAATACACATTTATGAATCCAAAATATATACATAAAATAGTCATTCTCTAATATATTATTCCAGACAGCTTCCTTGCATTCGAGTTTCTTCACCGGTCTTGTGCAGACTCGAGTAAGGCTGAATTATCCTGGGTATTCAGGCCATTCCAACTCTAAGACAATCGAGAGTGTGCTTGAAATACTTATAAGGAAAGTGATTTCGTTCACGATTCTAGCCTCGATTCCATTCGATTGAAAATAATTTTTGTAACAATATTTACATGAAACTACTCACTTACTCTCATAGACTTTCCAATTTCATGGAATATTTGGATAAATAGTCTTTTTCTAAACTGTGCATGCTTTCTTTTTACCGATGTCTCGTACTGGTCTCGTCAACATGATACTAGTCGTACAGGGTCCTTTTTTGTCATCACTTGTTGGGAAATTTGGAAAGCTAGGAATGAGAAAATATTTCAATCTAAAAGGAAGCCTACTTGGTCGATTGTTAATTATATTTCTAACTCTCATAACTTAATTTTTGCAGGTTTTAAAGATTGTCACCCGGTCGCAGAGTATTTGGAAAGTCGCATGCGTCCCTTCTTTGGCTCCAAGTATGAAGTTAAATGTCGATGGTAGATTTTTTTGATAATCTAGGTTGTGCTAGCTTTGGTGGTTTGATTTATGTTTCTCTAGATCATGTGGTCATGCCTTTAACCTTATGACAAAACTCTATGTTATCATTAAAGGTCTTCATTTCACTTGGGATCTAGGCCACCACATTATTATTTTATAATCATATACAAAATATGTTATTGATCTTATTCACGAAGGACACATCACTTATCATCTCATATAATTGTCCTGGTTCAAATTCGAGCTTTAAGGATGAAAGATTGGTCTTTGACTTTTACTTATACCTTTAGAGAAAACAACAAGTGTGCTGATTGGTTTGCTATAAATATGAGAGTATAAGGCTCGTCTTCATGTTAATCTTAAGTTGTGAGCTACTCCCCTCCTCAAATAGGGCATATGCTACTTGCAAATGCAATGAGAGTATAACACACGTGCTACTTACGAATGCACTGAGAGTTTTGAGGTTATGCCCTCACTAATTTGGTTCTTGTCTTCTTTCCTTGTAATAAAAAAAAAACACGAACTTGAAATCGATCAGGACAAAGTTGCTTATAATTATTAACTTTGCTTTTTAAAAGTTTTATGGACAAATGTGATTAATTCATTATTATATATTGACTATTATACTCCATATGTCCCAAATTATAAGACGTTTTGGCAATTTCACACAAATTAAGAAATACAATTATTATTTTATTAGAAAGTGAAAAGATGTATGACTTTACAAAAATGCCTTTCAATAATTACTTTGGAAAATAAAATTAAAAGAATTGAAAGTAGAAAGAGAAATAAATAGTAGAGGATATATTAGGCAAAAAATTATTAATGATTGATCTTATCGGTTGATTACAATCAGAAGATGGGCCAGAGACGTCTTGCATAGTGATGGTGAAAGGGAGAAAGGGGGTGTACATGCAAGGTACTCCGACATCAAGTATGCAGGAGCACAAATACGTTTGAATGTTTTTAGGATTTAAAATTGTGTTACCCGACCTTCTCAAATGAGAGGGTTTTATATTGTCCACCAGCGTTTGGCCATTGGTCCATGTTTTAGGATGAATCGTGGATCTAGGTCCAAAACGTGTGACTGTCAAGATTCTAGGAGTATGTTTAGGAATTCTGGGAGGCTGCCCGAAACCAGTCGTTAGTCAGGTAGATAGACACTTCTGGGCGGCAGAGGTGTCCAACGAACAGAGGGCTACTTGTCCCCGACGGAAGAGAAGAGCAGATGTCTCGCTGCTGGTGCAGATGTATCTCTAGCTGAAAACAACAATGATATGTTGTCCCTCGAGCCATATGGAAAAATGTTATCGACGGAGGAAAAGGAGGAAAGGGGATTTCCTTTGTCCTTAGTTAATACTATTCAGATCGTACAATAACTTATAATATAAGATAAATATTTTTTAGAAGTGTCTTATAATTAGGGGTGGCAAACGGGCATGCCCGCCCTGCAAAAGCCCGCGAAAAAACCGGGCGGGGCCGGACGGACTTTTTTAAGAGTGCGGGTCTAAAACCTTGCCCCGCCCCGCAAAAAAGTAAGGGCGGGGCGGGGAAAGCCCGCGGGCATTCAGCTTTTTAGGCCTAAAAATAGTAAAATTTTATAAAAAAAATAAATGTCCGCAAAAGCCCAAAAAAAAACGGAGCGGGACGGGGCGGACACATTAAAGAGAACGGACCTAAAACCTTGCCACACCCCGCGAAAAAGTGCGGGTAAAACGGGCTTTCCCCGCGGGCCGAGCCCGTTTTGCCACCCCTACTTATAATTTAGGAGAAGGGAGTATATATTATAATTTTATACTAGTATTTATCTAATACTATTATTTAGACTATCAATTTGATGTTTGCCAAGTTTTGGCAGGAAGACGGAAAAATTGTTTCCGTTGTTAGTATTTCTTTGGCACTTATATGAGAAATTCCTTAATTTCAAATTTTTGTTCTTTCTTGCACCGAAGAACACAATTACCAAGACTCAAAAATGGCGAACCCTAGCAGAAGCAACGAAAGAGCAGTGATCGAAGATAACATGCTTCTCACCATGTTTGATGCCTCCATTACCAACGACACTACTCAAGACTCTCTCGATGAACGTAACCATCTCACTCCTCTTTTTCTTTTTTCAAATAACTTCCTATTTTGTGCCCACCAACAAAATCAACGTGTTTAACCTATTTCGTCTTGTGGGTAATGGGAAAAATGCAAACTTTAGGTGAATTAAAAATCTATTTTTGTTTATTTATTGATTCATTTATGCAGGGATTGCTTTTTTGGATGCTGTTCGTGCTTCTTCAATTGGGCTTGAATATGGAAAACCACCAAATTCGTAAGTCTCTCTCAGTGCTTTTCTCCTCTAAAAGCAAGTTTTTTTTTTGGTGTTTTGAGTTGTGTATTTGTAAGCATTTTTAAAATTGTGTAGAAAAATATATGAGGCAGTCTTCCAAATGCTGAGGACTGGGAAGTCTTTACAGTTGATTGTGGCAAGTTATAAGCTTCTGGTTGATTTAGAAAAGGTATGTGATGTTTGATGTTCAAGGCTTTCTGTTCGATCGATATACTCATAGTCACAGGTTTTTGATTTTAGTGAAACTAATACCTTCTAATGTGTGGATTCTTTTTCGGCTTAGCGTTTCCCTCGTGCATATTTATCCGGTGAAGATGTTTCTATGTCACCGTCTACTTCTACACCGGAATTGGTTGTGGACGAAGAGGTATGAACGACTACAAGTCACCTCAATCTGTAGTTTTTTTGTTCTGGGTTCATTATATCGATTGGTAATACGGGAAACTGGTTGAACTTGCTTTGAGATGTAAAATGTTTTTTGCTAGGCATGGTCTCCCCTTATTGTTGGCTTGGATAATGCCACTGCTGTCAGTGAAGCCGGTGGCAAAAAGTCCGGCGGACGTTTGGACTCTTCTGTGAGTTAGTTTATTCACCACTCAACTTGATTATCTTACAATGTTTTTTGTTTTCTTTCATGTATTTGCAACAATATTTACGGCCGTGTTCACTTTTTACCTATCATCAGCTGAGCCAAAAGAAAGTGTTCTTTACAATATTCAGCTTCTGCAAAGTTCTCTTAACTTTCTTTTCTCTCAAATTGCAATTTGATTTGGATTTTTTTATAACTCATTTTTTCTCTTTATTTTTTCCACCTACCTTAGAGCTTTCATCGCCTGATTGAAGAGCTCGCCGAAACTTTAACTGAGTCCAACAATCAAGCAGCAAGCATGAAGGTTAGTCCACTACTCAACCATTTCTGAACATTCTTTTCTAGGGTTTTGTTGATATACTTGTTTCAACAAATCCGTGATAATTGAGACAATTGTGATTTTGCAATCGGCGCGGAATAAAATTCCGACTGAAGTCATAATATATTAATATCATATACTTTTAAATGTTTTAGATCCCAAGCTTCAAGCTTTCCCATGTGGAGATGTATTAATGTTAAGCTTTGGTTCATAGAGTTACCATTTTTGTCAACAAAATATATGCCTGATTTTTGTGTAATTTTTGGCAGCCCTTGCAGAACTTGCTACTCTTTCAATATCTTGTCATTGTACTTGAAGGCGATTTTCTACCTCGCAATGGTATGTATGAAGTTGAATGGAATTTATGCAGTTGTTGTCATTCCTCAAACTAGTAAATTCTAAGTAACTGTTGTTGCAGCTACCATGAACTGGAGCTTGCAGAGGGAGTCTTTGCTCAACCTGTTAATGGTAATTGGTTCACTCTTAGACTTATTTCCAATCGACAACTTAACCATGTTGGTTAATGTTACGTGAAAACTTACGCTTCTCTTTCCACATGTTCTGTTGTTGTGATCTTATGCATCTTGATTCCACTGCCTTGATTTTTACAGGGATCTAGGAAAATAAACTACAAGAGTTTAATGAAAGACTGCATTAAAGTTATCTGTCTACTATGCCAACTTCTTCAAAATGTTCTTAGTAAAAATCTAGAAGTTGAAAAGAGTTCTGAATCTCAGTTATCCGAAAATTACCATATTGCATTATCTCTTGCTTTTCTTGAAGTATTAAAGAACACACATGTTTTTATGGGGAAACTTTTGGTGATGGTAAGTTCCTGAAAAATTAAATTTGTTATGTTAATGCCAACTTCAATAAACTCTTATGTGTCTGCTTACATTGTGGATGATTTTAGATTATGGCCCTTGATATGTCTAGGAAGAAAGCAGATATTGAAGGCCATACTTCAAGAGTAGATAGTCCAAGGTAGTTTGTTTCTCTTAAATTTCATTTATATTGTTGTTCCTTTCAGTTTAATTTCCATGTTTCTTTATATGCTATGTTTTCTGATTGAAGTAGTCAATCTTGTATTCTGGTGCATTTTATACAGAACACCGTTAGTAGACATAGTTCTGGATGAACTTGCTTACGATAAAGATAATATTCCTCATTTTCTTAAGGTGACTCCTGAAATCCGTATCTCCTCTCTTTGCCTCCTACTGTTCATATCAATGTTTTCCACTTTTCCCCCTCTACACGCATAATTATGTACGGGGCTACAGTCTATTATTGACGGCGACTCACTGGTCTAAATCGTCGTGCCGAACCCTACCACCATTATACTATTTCCGCTATAGCGCGTTATTGACAACATATGTGATAGTGCCTATAGCCACTATTTAACTGACATTGAGTCATATTTTGAGGAAGCTTTCTTGTTGCTAATAGTTTCTACTATTTTTCATGAGAATGGATGTAGATCTTCAGCGAGCCTAAATGGAAGCTGGAAATAGTTGTGCAGTATTTTTGGAAATACATAAGAAAGGTAATCAACAACTTTGACTGTTTGAATATCGTCATACTTTCTTTAACAATATATTTCTCCATCCTGAAAGGGAGACTTAACGGTAGGCCCAGTAGCTTTTGATAATCCGTTGACGTTTGTTTTATACAAAATTGCAGCCTGCTGCTCGCACTCGCCGATCAAATGGTGATACTGTAGTAGATGCAACATTTGATGGTGTTGTGAAATGCTTTTCGAACAGCACTGGCACCAAGAGCATAATAAAAAAAATTGGTGCAGATGTAGTTCAGTTGCTTTTGGCTCATGGTTTTCTGGTAACTAACTGTCTTTGTTCAACAAATCAATGCACAATTTTTATTGAATCAAATGATATGCATAAAGTTATGGGGATGACTAGGAATTCAATAACTACCTAGGATATTTTCTCTCTTGCTTTGTATTCCTAATTCCCATTGTCTACACCAAGACACTGTAATCACCTTGATATATAGGTCTGCGATTTACAGTATTGCAGTGAATTTCCATCTTTTGTTATTTTTCTGCTATTTTTCATCATAAACTGTTTGAGAAGCTTCTTAAGTTAGTTCATTTTTTTACTGGTTTTCAGGCTCAATTATCAATATTATTAGAAAGAAATGCAAACGACAACATTGCTGAAGACAGAGAAGAAGGGGCCAATGCTCTTGTAGATTTGTGCCACACGTTGATATCTGCTTTTGATAGTTTGAGAAGCACCGATAAGTAAGAAAACCATTTCTCAGGACTTTAATTTTTGCATCGCCTGTTTGGTTTTGCGTCTATATTTTGTTTTGTGTTTATCGACAATTTTCAAGTTTATTTTCTGTCATAATGTAGGGATATGGAAATATTGTCGATTGGAAAAGAGGCACTATTTACTGCAGCAAGTTATATCTCCATGGAGTCATAGGAGTGTAAATTAAAGCATTTATTTTATTTAGTTTATTTTACTCATTCTTCTTATAACAAATGCGTTGATTTCAATCAATTCATTCTTTATTAGAGTATGAGGCTTTGTAACTTTTAGATTAAATGCATGAGATACTTTTCCTTAGGGAAATTTTGTATATTGTCTTTCTGAATGATTTTGAATGGCAATACCTCAAAAGGCCAAAACCATTACAAGAGTAAGTAACATGATGAGTAAGTTACCATTGAAAATGATTTTAGATGTTGTCATTTTTTATGCTAATATTGGAAATTGAATAAAGTAAACAACTATTGCATTTATAACTGCACTAAATAAAACCAGTGTTTCAAGAACTCCATGAAAGAAAAATTGTAGTGAAGTCAATGAATTCAGTTATAAATGCAAGAATTGTGTAAACTAAATATCTCTCTGATTTCTTACATATGCATGCTACAATCTCTTCTTTTCTCCCCATGCTTTCTCCCTCTCACAACTTTCACTAAACTCATTTTGTCTATGGCAGCTGCAAAAGCTTGAAAAAACTTCTGTTTATCCTTTGCAAAATCTTGAACCAGTAACTTGGTTCGCATGTCCGAAGCCAAAGCTTGGTCGGACGCTAACAAACCCATCTTGTTCTGCAAGTTACCGTAGTATGCATGATCGAATACAAAAGGGGTTGTGGCATCAAATGGAGCAACAATATCCGAGTTCCCTCCAAAATTCGGACAGTACATTCTAAGAGCTTTCAATAGTTTAGAGTTCATATCTGGATCGGGCTGACCCTTACCCCGATAATTGTAGAGTCGCGTCACAAAGTTTTTACAATGTGCAAACCCAATTGTGTGAGCACCAGAGAGAGCAACCATGTCCTGTATTGTTAAGCCTTTTGAGTTGAATAGTTTGATGAGTTCATCAATAGTCGAGTTTGCGCGAGGGATGTTCGACCCTACCCTCGACGCCATCGATATCTTTCCATCCCATCTTCCCTTCTTTACTTGGTAATAAGGACCCCCTGCCTGTGTCACATGACACACTAAAATTAAACTAAGCACAATCAGCCATTAACATAAAATAATAGTCCTTTGTTTTTAGTTTCTTTGATTTAACTTGTATTCTTTCAGATATAATGTGTCATAGAGAAAAACAACAGTGAAAATTGGACCTATAAGGTTAAGAAGCAAGTGTTGTAACTGGTGCCTAAACAAAGTAAAATCCACAGTAAAGTACAAAAGTTGGTCTGTTTTAGAGTATAACATACCAAACAGTAAATGACAACATGAAACCAGATTCAATTTGACTTTATGCAGATCCCTTATATGAAACAGTGACTCTGCTAACTTCCATAACTACAATTTATATTATAGAGACATTTTTGTATTTTTACTATAGGAAAATACTCTTAAACCAAGACCAACTTGTCTGTTTCTGATCTCTAGAGCTAACTTAAAATTATTTTGGTTAATATTGCTTATTTAATATGTAACAAAATCAAGACCAGCCTGTAACAATATTGTGTCATTTTAGCTAGACAAATTAACAAATGGAAAGATGAATTAATTCTACAATATACTAATTGTTAGCTATTTTGTCTTTTTGCATTATAAAGAAATTTATTAGCAAAAAATAATATCCAGTTTATTGATAAATAAATAAATAAATTTAGAACATATTTTCCTATATACCAAAAGATCATGTACCTAAATCTTATAGAACCATTTCTCATTATTAAATCAGTATTTTCACAAAACTTGTTTGTTGTTCTTAAAAGACAGAAAACACCTCCATTGCTCTAGAAGGATTTTTCTTCTGAGTGTAAGGCATGGTAGGTATAGAAGCAAAGAAGATGCCGTAAGAGAAAAGGGAAAACAATGGAATTTGCACTCAAAATATTTCAAGAAAAGCATATCATTGATTTCTTCCCTCTTTAAGAAAATTAAGTGGACCAAATGTGGTTACATCAGAGAGCAGAATAACAACTTTCAAAACTAGGAACACTTTGTACTTGTATTGCATGTGAACTGGTATATCTATGATGTCAAAACTTAATGCACTACTGGATGGCATTACCAAAGTGCCTACTTTATAGAATGGTAGTGCTCACCATGTTCTTGCGGCCGAGATAGTGACGGCCGAGACAGTGACCTGATTAGTGTTAATTTGACAAAAATAAGAGAAAACTGATTATGCGACCGTCATAGTCGTGAGGACAAGTAAATACTATGAGCTTCTACTTATGAGGAGTGATAGAAAACCAGAAACTTACCAGGTGCACAAAATCCCTTGCTGCAATTGCAAGAATATCTGCACAAGACACTACATTAGGACACTTTTTCTCCACCACTTCCTTTGCCTTCTTTACAGTCTCAAAACCTTCCACTCTCAAATCTTTATTATCCTCTGCATCTTTCTCTGCCAACTCCTTGCTTCCAGGCTTTGATGCTATTAAAATCGACGCATCACAACCCTGCACTCACTCATTCAAATCAGAAATCATGAAAACGGGTTCGACGAAAACAAATCAACACTTGCATGCAAATATATAAAAAGCATTTTTATATGTTTGTATGTGGAATCATGAACCATCTTACTTCTACAAAGCAATCGTGGAAGAGAAGACGAATGGTGGCAGGTCCAGAAACAGGTGATTCTTTGAATTGCTGAGAAGTGACTGAACCAACAAGCTGTTCTACATTTGGACAAGATTTCGCATAGTAATCAGCTCTAAGCTGGCGAGGTACGCGTGTTGTGCTCTTTCTAAATATTGCTAAGCATGATGAATTTTCAGTCAAAATGCAGAAAATGAAGAAAAGAAAGAAAGAAAATGTGAATAGAAATGAACTAGTGACAGACATGAATTTTGGAGAAAATGAAGAGAAAAAAAAAAACAGAAAGAGTGAAAGTGAGGATGGGAAATTTGTTTGTTTAATAATTAAAGGGAATCAAATCCCGTGAGTTTTAAAGAAGAGGTAAATGAAGGTTTATATATTATATTTATTGGTTTCTAATGCTGAAAAAGACAGACATACTCAAAAAAGAATTCATATGATTTTAGAGTTTTTTTTGTAATGTGTTGAAAATAAGACTTGAAGTTCACCTACCTGATAACAAATTTCTGACAACATATAATTGGTTTATTCATAATGTGTTTATCTTTGGTCAAATGGAAATATAGTGTCTAAGAAATACTATACTATTATGTTACTTTGGTTATTTGTGCTAGTGACAGGTTATCAGAGAGAAACTGTGGTTAATTACTAATTGTTTTTATAATAATTAAACAGGAAATGATTAATGAATAAGGTTATGGACTAAGAGTATGTTTGGATTGATTGCCATTGGAGTTGGTATAATCAAAGTGTGCTACCATTGTTTTGGTAAAATTTATAGTATTATTGCTACACCTTAATTTTGTGAAATTCACTTAATACAAACATGTACCATAAACACTAAGCTAATAGTTAATGGTCCTCACACAAACCTATAATTTAATTATAGATATACTATGATATTTGTCTCTATAGCACCAACATGTTTGACATGTTCAATTGAAATTAATGTAAAGGTTGAAGATGATTGTCGCGGTAAGACTTTCGGTGCGGTGGTTGTGGTTCAGTGTTGATCTGAGGGGTACCTGTAAAAAAAAATTAACACTCTGACACTTAAGTAGTATATAAGTGAGGTGAAATTTTACAAATTTGAGTGAAATAATACAGGGAATTGTGACTCAAGGTCACACTTATATAGAAAAGATTGTTATAAACCCGCATGGAGCGCGGACGATCGTTAGATGTGTCGATCAACAATTGAGATGAAATTGGCCTAAAAATCAACGATGAGAGGTCTTACGCGCGTCAAAGAGTACGACGTTGATGTCTAAAGAATAAAATCGAGAAGAATTAGTCTCCTTCACCTTCTCATTTCCCTAGACAATTTTTTTCATTGAATCAATAAGTTTTACCATATCTCAGTTGATGAAACGGCAAGATTTATTGATCAAACATACACATAGTACAACACTTATTTCATCTGTACATCATAGCATAATTTACATACAATAATAGAGTAGAAAAAGTAACACATTAAATTTACATAACAAGCATGCTAGTGAGTGAGTGCGACCCACCAACACCACTGTGGTGCCACCATTGGAAGAGTAATTTAATGCAAAGCATGTGCAACCAATATAGCACCACTAGATTATTAACAAACGAAGTTATTCATACTAATTAATTAAGCTGAACAACTTCACCATCCCTTTGAGTAAAAAAAAGTGAGTAAGTAGCTTTTTACTTTTTTCAGGTTGGTCTTAAGTGGGAATAGAAAGCCTTTTTTTGTGTGACTGCATTAAAAAGGTGGTGGACCAATTTTGGGCAGAGCAAATTCATTCCTTCTGTAAGGCTAAGCATTGGAAGAAGCTACTTTATGATAGCATCAAATGCATGCATTCAGTTAGTAATGTGAAAGTGACACACCATTTCATTGGTAGGGTTGAGTAATTATTATCCTTTGTTTTTTATCCACAAATATATGATTTTGTATTGTTTTTCAAATTATGTATAAGATGTGTTTGGTTTGTAGATTTGTTGTACTATTATTTGTTGGAGTTCTAATGTCATGTTTACTATAAAATATCACATTTTAGAGAGATAGATCAAACAATCATCCACATATACATGTAAAGTGATATTAAGGGGTGTAAATAGCTCATTTTCTATCTTTTTCTAATTTTCTCCACTTGTTTACTTTTTTCTAATTTTCTCCCTATCTCTCTCTTGATTTATTTTTTCTCGCATTTTTTTCCTCCAAAATTAATACCACCAACCCCTTTAAATCATAAAAAAATATGATTTAAAATCATTTTAATTTTCCCTCCTTAAAGTTAGAGGATCTTTACCCCATATGTATTATATAATGAGTGGATTGGTCGAACGTGTAACCTACAAGTAAAAAAATAAATTATTTTAAAGGTATAAAAACAAACTATTTTAAAAGTATACAATAAAAATAAATTTTAAAATATGTACTTTTAAATATTATACACATATTTTAAGATGCTTTTTTTTTTATATTTCAAAATGAGTTAAGAAAGGCTAGCTTAAATTCTAAAACAATAATAATTAATAATTAAATTACGATTAAAGAAGTAAATATAAAAATTTAATGATTAAAATACTAGCAAGTGGTTGGGTTTAACCATTTAACCCTCCATTTTTGGTAGCCTGAATCGAGATTTTGAATGCATGTTCTTTACCTTGATCGTCCACATTATTTTTGGCGTACTTTGGCGGTATGTGCCTAAAAAGGGCAAACATGCCCCCGACTTCATAATACATTTTAGGGGTCGGACTTGCTTGTTTAACCACTATTTTTTGGTGTGATGAGTCATGATTGTTAAACTAGAATCGATATTACATGATATTAGAACACACTTACTTGTTGAAACTGATTATCAATTCTTTAGAATGATCGAAGTATTTGACTAAGTTTTCCTTTACCTGATCACGTGTTTAAGTATATGAGATTCTCAATGGAGAAAACCTCAGACAAACGTATTTTAACGTGATGACAAAGATGATCTAGCCTATCTAATTATAAGATAACAACCCTAATACCAACCATCATGAATTCTAGAGGTTAAGCTTACACTTTGTTCTGCACAAATCAAAATTAATGCTCAAAGCCATTTGTTGACCACGTTTCTCATAATTAAGCATCATCCAATGGATCACATTTATAACAACACTGCGAACGGACCTGTCGCGCCGCTGCAAACTACGTCGTCCAGACCCACTGCTAGTCGCGACTCTGACACCTCCTGGTCTATTTTTTCCTGTCTTTTCGACTTTCAAAAATACTTTCTACAATTTTCAATTTTCTATTTATGCAATATTCAAATATATTTTCTTTCTCTTCATCGACAAAGATTTTAAGACATACTTCAACAAGTATCATATCTCAATGTGATTGGAGCACTGATGTATCTCAGGGAGAAATAAATTTATCTTAAAAGAATGTCATAGAAGTACTATTTTTCTTTCACTGAGTTTTTTCTAATAAATTTTAACGAGACATATCTTAAACTAACATTCAATAGAGAGTGTTATCAATAATAGATATTAAACGTTCTTGTTTCCTAATAATTTTTTTCATGTGTAATATTTTTTACTGATTATATTGTTTGATTTTAATATCCTATAAAATAAGGTTTATATTATTGTGTAAAGACACGCTTGTGAATAACTGAATACAATAATAGAAATACTCCCTCCGTCCCAAATTATAAGAGAAAAAAATAAAATCACGTTTATTAAGAAAAGTAAAAACACAATCATTTAATTTATGGTTTTCTTGAAATAAAGTGTTTTGAAAAATGTAAAAAAAATTCTAATTGGTTGTTGGTTATAGAAATGATGAGAGAGAATGTAAGTTAAATGCAATTTGCATTTAATTTTACCTTGAAAGAAATGAAAGATGATTTCTTCTCTTATATTTTGGGACAAGAAAAATGCATTTTTTTCTCTTATATTTTGGGACGGAGGGAGTATTATAATTTGTCTAAGCTTTAGTTTTTTTCTCTTAAGTTTATGACACAATCTTATTTTTCATGGACAATGGAAAAGAGGAGTCCAAATCAGTACACATTAGACAATAATTTATTAAAAATTGATTTTAAACTGCTGACTATTGCATATAACATGACTTGTTTTATGTTTTTTTATAAGATATTTTTGATGATTTTCCAACATAAGTATCAAAATCGACTAGGAAAGTTATTACTTTAATTAGCTATTTATTAGCGAAGAATAACTAATATAGTATTTACATGTTTGTTTGTTAACATATTTATACCTCGCATCCTAAAATTTTCAGATGGAACCAAGATTAGAGCTGTCAAAATGGGCTATCCGGCTCATTTATGGTCGGCCCTGATGGGTCTGAGCTTTTTAGGGCTGAGTCAAAAAAGCCCTATTGTAATATAGGCCTCAAAATTACTACCCGAGTCCGGCCCTAGATGGGCTTCGGGCTACCCGGCCCTAAACAGACTTTTTTTAATAAAAAATTTAAATAAAAAATCCATAATATTTATTATAAATAAAATCAAAAATTATATTATTTTAAACATAATACATTTTTAAAAGTACTATATTATCTTTTGTAAATACAATAAAGTGTTTTTAAATACAATACATGTTTAAATTGTAGAAAATAATACTCAAATATTTAATATAAGAGATAGGGGTGGCAATTGAATCCATTAAGCTAAAATTCATCCAATCCATCCACCAAAAAATTCATCCAATTCATCCACCACATAAAAAATAAGTTAATGGATGGATTGAATTCATTCATTTATATACATGGATAGATCCAATCCATCCAAAACATTTTGATAATCCAATGAATTATTTTTATTTTATACTTTAAATTATTTTTTTCAAAAATAACTAAAATTATTTTTTTTTTAAATAAAAAAATTTGAAAATACAAAAAAAACGAATTTCTTCATAAAATTGAAATATCGAGTTTTTTTCGAAAAAACGAAAAAATCGAGTTATTTTGAAAAAAAATGGAGGTTTTTCGAAGAAACAAAAATCGAGTATTTTTCGAAAAAACAAAAAAATCGAGTTTTTTTTTCGAAAAAACGAAAAAGTCGAGTTTATTTTGAAAAACAAAAAAAACGAGTTTTTTAGGAAAAACGAAAAGTCGAGTTTATTTCGAAAAAATGAAAAGTCAAGTTTTTTCGGAAAAAATGAAAACATCGAGTTTTTTCAAAAAAACGAAAAAAAATCGAGTCTTTTTCCGGAAAAAACGAAAAAATCGAGTTTTTTCAAAAAAACAAAAAAGCGAGTTTTTCGGAAAAACAAAAAAATCGAGTTTTTTTTTCTTCAGAAAAACAAAAAGTTGACTTTTTTTTCGAAAAAACAAAAAAAAAACGAGTTTTTTTTCGAAAAAAACGAAAAAAGTCGTGTTTTTTTTATAGAAAAACGAAAAAATCGATTTTTTCAGGAAAACGAAAAAAAATCGAGTTTTTTTCGGAAAAACGGAAAATCGAGATTTTTTGGAAAAACGAAAAGTCGAGTTTTTTTCCGGAAAAATGAAAAAATCGAGTTTTTTACGGAAAAACAAAAAAATCGGGGTTTTAATCGGAAAAACGAAAAAAAATGAGTTTTTTCGAAAAAGTCGAGTTTTTTCGGAAGAACGAAATTTTTTTTTAAAATTTTTTTTTTATGAAATTTAAAAAAAATTAAGAATTTTTTATTTATGTTTTGGATGGATGGATATCCATGCATTAGAAATAGGTTAAGGGATGTATTTGATGGATTTTATTCTTTAATGGATGAATTGGATTTTTATTAAGAGAGTTTAGTGGATTGGTAATGGATTAATGGATTGGTTTGGTCCATCCATTAACCATCCAATCCATATTCATCCATTTTGCCACCCCTATAAGAGAAACTAATAGAATACGAGAAAATAATGTTGATTATATTAATGTATAATATTTAAAAGAGAAAATTGAATATAATAGAAACAAACAAAATTTAGTGAAGTGGGAAAAATCAATGTTTTATTTTGGAATAACACAATATAAGAATTAATATGATTTTTAAAATTTATAGTTGTGCGGGCCTAATGGGCTACCTATGACCTATATGGGCTAGTCCTAATGAACCGCGGCCTTTTAAGGTTGGGCTAAAAAAACTCTTAAAAATATGGGCTCTAATTTGAAGACCCAAGCCCTATGATTTTTCGGGCCGGGCGCGCCGGTCCATATGGGCTAGCAATGGGCTCTAACTAAGATAATGTAGCGCCATTATTAATGTTCTTAAGCTATTATATGTTGCACAAATATGACAATGTTGTTTGTACCATGCACGTGTTTATTTCCACCATTGAAACAATTGGCACCACTATATATCATTTGATCTATCTTTGAGACATACTAACTAATGGTGAAAACAAACTTGTACATTAAGTAAGTGTAGTTCAATTTTTTTATTCCAAAATTTTGAATGACAACTAAATTTGACAAATAACTTCAACTAAAATAGAATGTTGTACTCTAGGAAGGCGATAATGATGTAATTTCCATTTAAAGTGATATTGAAGGGTACAAATAGCTCATTTCTCACATCTGGACCTTATAGCCTCTGGGCTGATCGCATATCTTGCAACCGACAAATAAAAAGTAAACTAGTTTTAAAAGTATAAAAAGCAATAAAAACAAATTTTAAACTACGTAATTTTATTTTTTTATGTCAAAAAAAAAAAACTACGTAATTTTAAGTATTATATGCATATTTTAATATTTTTTTAATATTTTTAAATGATTTAAGAAAGGCTAGCTTAAATTCCAAAACAGCAACCAAATTATGGTTTAAAAGATTAAAAAAACTTCAAAGATTAAAATCTATTGGGTAAGTACCAAAAATTACAAAAACTTCAAAATTAAAATCTACTGGGTCAAGTATCAAACTTAAAAGTAAAATATGCTTAAAAGGATTTGATATTTGATATGAAGCTTAAATCTCTAAAAACAGGAAAAAAAAATGTCAATATCGAATATTGAAATTGTTGAATTTGACTCATATGAAATGTCAAGTGGGCAAGAGGCAGAGCGACCACGACACTTGCCCTTGTGTTTGACTCAAGTGTTTGTTGGGGCGATTAGACTGCGTGGGGGTGCGGGAGATTTCGCCCTCGCGGTACGGTTTAAAGTTATTATTGTAATCTGAATAATTAGTATTTCTATATATACTTGTAACACTACACTTTAATTTAGGATAATTCAGAACGAATCAATAAGACGGAACTATAGATGCTCTATAGTCGTAGGCGTAAACAATTTTGCTGAATTGCGTGAACAAATGTTTTGGGTATTTCTCTCTACTCTGATTTTTATTTGCATTTTTGGTCCAACAGAAACTCCATAAATATATATTTAGAAGTATCCATTTTTTAAAATGTATTTTATTAGGTATGTATATATATATATATATATATATATATATATATATATATATATATATATATATATATATATATATATATATATATATATATATATATATATATATATATATATATATATATATATATATATATATATATATATATATATATATCTTTGAAAAGATAAATAAATAAATATTTTAAGACAAAATTGTGAGACATTATTAGATTGGTTGATGATCCAATTCAATATGGTGTTGAATTTCTTATATTAGCATAATTGTTTTGTGATGAAGAGCATTTAGAAATTGTTCCCACTACTACAAAAAAAACACATAATACCTCAGATATGAAATGTATTTAATCTCGACTAAAGAAGCGAGGTAACGAAGAATGTCATAAAAATTTGTCACACTGAAGGGTAAAATTATATGCACATGGCTTCGAACCCCAACATTAGCACTTTTATTATTTTCAAAAAATTAGCGTATCTTATATTCCTGTTTATCCAGAAAATGAAGGGGTAAGATTATTTTATTTCTAAAATATGTGTTACATTGTTTATCCAGAATATTATATTGTTTACACAAAATATTAAAATAATTTTTTTCCAGGGATCTAGATAAAAATCAAATTCTTTGAAGTTTTCTAGATTTTAGATCTTCAAATTATTGAATTTTAGGGAAAATCAAATGTTTGGTGCAAGATTATTCTATACGAGTTTTGTATTCATTTGTTTCTGATGAAAAAAGGTAAGATAATTAAAGCCAATATTCAAATATATGATTTTCGGCTCAAATAAATATTTAAGAAAACAAACCTTGAACTCAGATAATTTTCTGCTCTTACAGTCCATCATAGAGAACTTTTCCAAGTGTCTGTAGGTTTCAAACGTTTCATGTTTCATTAAGGTTATAAATGTTAATATTCAACATGCTTTTATAATAGATGTCTCTTAGGTTTCACGTGGATTACTAATGGAAGTGTTTTGAACGTTGATACTCATGAATGGACGACACAAATTTGTTTAAGGACGGTGATCAATATTCTCAATTATCACGCCAAAAGTATTCTCTCGGTTTTTGATAAAAATCGAAATAAAATGTATATACGCTTTTTTTAAACACTTCATTGTTTACACATAATATTAAATTACATTATTACAACAAATGCAAGGTTATCATAGTAGTGGTTGCTTGTTGTTCTTGGAGAATAACATATCTTTGCTCTAATCCAGATCCTATTGACATCTTATCTTTATTTAACTTGAAGCAAGAATGATTTTCTGCACTTGTAATTCATCATTGAGAACTTTTCCAAGATTTTTTAAGTTCTAAAATTTCATTATCTTGAGCAAATGTTATCAAGGCAAATGCTTTCACAAGAAAGATATATAGTGGTGGATGTAGATAGTTTGTTGTGGATTGATGTCATGGTAATATCTTGAGTGTTGTTCCTTTAATAATGTAGGATAGATATTCGTTGTTGTAGCTGTGTAACATATTTCCTCGGTTTTTTTAAAAACCGAGCAACTTATTTTCTATTTTATATATAAAAATAAAATAAGTAAGCCCCTCAGTTATAACATAAAATCGAAGTAAATGATATCTATTTTTTTAACATTACATTATTTACACAGAATATTAAAAAAAAACATATTCTTGATCATCACTTAAATGTTATATTTTGTTGCATATATCTTTTCAAATGTTGAACAACCTTTTTTGTTTAACCTGGAAGCATGAATGCTTTTCTGCACTTGCAATATATCATAGGGAACTTTTTCAACACTCTTTAACATATCTTTAACACATAGTTGTTCAAAAAATACAACATCAACACCATTATGTGAGATAGATTGCAAGGGCAGAAAAAATGTTTCGTTCAAGGGTAGAAGAACATTGCAGATTTTTTTTGTCATGCAATCCATCCCAAAAAATGATTCGTACTAGTTTGAGGCGGTAACATATAAGATAGGATTAAGATAAATTTTGTTTGACGAGTGCTTTTATCGTAAAATCTTATTATGTTATCCCTCAGTTTTTTAAAGAATCTGAAGGATTAGATCATTTATTATTCACTTATAAACAAATAAAAACATAAACATCCTTAAGTGAGATTCGAAGCGTGTCCTAATTAGTTTTTCGCCTCGGTTTTATTAAAAATCGGGGGAATATGTTGTTTTTATTTTTATAAAAAAATAAAACATTGCACGCCTTGGCATAATACCTCAATTTTTTTCTGGCTAAGGTGAAAGCTTTGTTATAAAAATCGTTATTTATTATAGTAATCGTAAGGGAATTAGAGTTTATTGAAAAGTGAGGATGCAAAGTTTGTTGTGGTGGCTCTAAAATTTTTATGCGGTGGAGAGTCGATTAATTTGGAAGGTTAAAATTCCAATGCTCAAGTTAGTATGAGAGCGAAAAGTGGTGCTCAAATGAGAGAGGATTTGAATACTTAAGAAATGACGCAATTTTCTTCTTTAAATAGGATAAGTGATTGACAACTAAATATGTGTAGCAAGATGTGAATTGCAGTCATCCATCAAATTGATTTGGATGATTGACATGGTACTTGTGTGAGGGACATGCTGCTCAGTCGAAAAAAGAGTCTACATGTTCTACATTCAGTGCTCCGCTATTTTGTTATTTGGCCTTTGTTCTGTGGGCCTGGTAGATGGACGTGGAAGCTTTTGATGGGTCATCGTCGTTATTGAGAATATGTGCATTAAATGTCATTCTTTTGTAAGAGGTAACGTTTTACTAGAAGTGACTGTTGTAGAATAAAAGTAAGTATGTATTTAGATTATTTTCTCTACAGGGACTGATGCAATTTCAAAAGGCGTTTGAAATTTTGTTCGATCAATGACAAGATGTCGCACACAATATTTTGATAATGTGTGACACAACTCGATATACAAGATGTGAAGAACAATAAAAAATAACACAGATAATTGTTATCCTAGTTTGGTGCAACATCACCATCGTTTAGAAGGCATCGACCCAATAAAAATAAATTCATTAACCATTAGTCAATAGTATACGACTGCCTCATATAAACTCTCCCAGTCCAGTGATATATTTTTAATACTACCCGCGAATTTTGACACAGGCCCCCCTGAATTTGAGACCTTTCACATTCAATCAAACACTTTCTCAAGTGTTTGTAAGATGACAATTACATGTGGTGTGATAAATTACAACTACAACCAGATACTCTATCCTTCAAAATTAAGAAAGACCCAAAAATTGAGTATAAAAAACAAAATACACAAATTTAATATAAATAGAAAATGGTGCGGTAAAAGCTTCAAGGTATGAGTCTTCAAACAAGGAGAATCATCTCCTTGTATATCAACCATAATCCACTCAAAATTTGAATACTAATGATAATGGAATCAAATTTACACTAGAACCCAAGTCAACAAGTGCATTTTCAACTTTCACATCACCTATAGAAATAGGCAACATGACTCCTGTAACATCCCGATTTTTCTATTTTATTTATTTAATAGCTATTTCATTATTAATATAATTATTTAATTATTATTTGGTGTGATAATTATTTAATTGTGTGTTATTATGCCAATTGGGTTATTATATTATTAGTAGAATAATGATATAATGACTATTTGGCCTAATTAATCGAAATAGAAGTAATAAGGGGGTGTGAGTGACTAAGCCCATCTAATTAGAGAAAGATAGTAAGAGGAAACTATGTTTAATCTCTCATAACATTCATTTGGTAAAAGAAGAGAGAGATCAAGAGAAGAGAAGAGAAAAATGAGAAAGAGGGAACTAGAAGAAGAAGGAGATTTGACCTAAGGTAAGTGGGAGAATCCTTATTATTATGAGTATGGTATAATATGTTATGGGTAGTAGTATGCTTAGGTTTTCATCTCTCAATTTCTCATAATTCATATGTTAGGGTTTGTGTATATCTATGAGATTTTGTGAAAATATCATGTTTAATGATGTTATCATGATAACCCATGGTTAGAAACATGATTACGAACCATATACATGTGATTAGGGATGGCAAGCAGACCCGCACCTGAGCCCGAGTCAACGGGTGAAAACCCGAGTTGACTGGGTTCGGGTGCCACCCGATATTTCGGGTGCGTGTTTGGGTAGTGTGAAACCCACACTCGAAACCCGAAATCCCACCCGCTTATATATATAATATTGTGGAAAGTTGTAGGAAAATTGTATTTTATGTATTTTGCTGCTGGTTCGGGTTTGGGTGAAAAAACCCGAACCCAATGGGTGTGGGTGTGAGTGTTATTTTTTCATCCGAAAAACATTTGGGTTCGGGTTCGGGTGTCGATTTCGGGTGCGGGTTTGGGTAGTGTGAAACTCGCACCCGACCCAATCCATTGTTATCCCTACATATGATTAATTGTTGTTTGGATGAACTTTGGTTGGATAAAAGTGATTTTCGGAACTGCTGTCAAAACTGGTTTTTTTCAAAATATCGCAGAGGGCGCGTACCGCGTTATTGAAAACTGAACAACCCATTTTATAGAAGATAGCGAATTTAGATAAAATATCAGCTCTGGTGTTTTCTTCACTTGGGATATGCTCTATCTCAAACATTTTGAATTTGGTTATTTTTTCTCGAGCTATCTAGATGTAACATTGTAGCATTGGATCCTTCTTCCAAGTCTCTCTTTTAACTTGTGACATTACTAGCTAAAAGCCAGAATTTAATTGGATACTTTTCTCCCTCATCTTGGATGTCAATATGATGCCATCTATCACTGCTTCGTACTCAACTTGTTTATTAGTGGGCAAAAAATTCAAACCGTAGAGATACTTTGATATTGAATCCTAATTTGTTTTCTAGAATGAGTTTAGTTCTACTCCTTTGGATATTGGATAACCCATTGATAAACACCGTTCAATAATTCACTAATTTTAGCTCGGCAGACATCATCTCTGTCTGGAAGTCTGCGAATTATTGGGCTTTCAGTGCCTTCCTGGCCTTATATGCAAAGTCGAATTCACACATCTCGACCAACCACTTAGTCAGTCCTCATATAGTGTGAGCTAAGAAGTAGCGCCATAACTTTCTAGATGTGGTTACAAGGGCCAAGTCCGCCTTCTGTATCCTATGATATCATGTTTTTGGTTCGAATAGGGCTTTAAAAATGAAGTATACTTATTGTTGTTAATTGTCTAGTTCTCTGACTAGAACGGTGTTGCCCGCTTATTCAGAGATAACCAAGTAAAGGAACATGGATTCTCCCAACAAAGGTTTGGTTAAGACTGGCGGGGTGGATAAGGTTACTTTCAAGGACATGAATGCTTACTGGCATTTTACAGTCCATTCGAATTGAGCTTCTTTATTTAATAGTTTGTAGAAGGGAAATACATACCGTATTGATTTCAAAATGAATTTGTCCAGGGCTGTAAGCATTTCGTTCAATTTCATTACTTCTTTCTTAGACGTGGGTACACTCATCTACATTTTCACATCACACTTGTTCGAGTTTGCTTTTATTCCCCTTTTATTGAGGTAGAAACCTAGGAAGTTCCCAGCTTTCACCCCAAAGGTGCACTTCTCGGGATTTAACCTCGTATTATATTGGACCCTCTAGAAGACACGTGGCGAGATGCTAGTCGTGCAGTTCTTCTTCGCTTGACTCAACAATCATGTCGTCCACATTCACACTTCCAAGGTTTCTCATATCTCTTCCTTAAAAACTTTATTCTTCATCCTCTGGTATGTGGCCCGATGTTTTTCAGTCCGAAAGGCACGACGTTGTATTTATATTTTGCATGTTCGCTCGTGAAGGCATTTTTCTCTCTATTTAGCTCATACATCAGGAAATGATCTTATCTTAACAATTCTTAAAAGATTATCATCCAATTGGATGACCTCAAAGTTGGCAGTTGGGGTTGGTCTCAGGTTTTTTCGTTCTGGCTTCGGTTGCCAGTTCCAATACCCCGTACCCGAGATGCTCTTAATCACACACATCGACATGGCTACGCCTGTCGTCAAATTGCTTTCTTCGATGTCTTTCACACGGACGATAAAGGATATATTAGACATCTTATTTCTCGCTTCTAGTATCTGCATAGCTCTGAAGAGATTGGCTTTAACCATGTCAATTATGCCAAATTCGTAATGGTACTTCAACTTCAAATGCACGGGAGGTGCGAGCGCATCTAGCTTGGGTATGAACATGCGTCCAAGGATGCCGTTGTACAAAATCTCACCCAGGATCACGAAGAAACACATGTCGAACGTCTTTATTTCCTTTTTTCCCCTAAGGTGACATGCAAGTAAACTTGTCCGCAATGGCGAGTGGCAAAGTCATCAAATGCAAGTAGGCTTTGATCTTTGCAAGATCTCAAGTCTTGTGATCATATTCCAAGTTTAGTAAAAGTTTCTAAATATATCAAGTTATATGTACATTCGTTGTCCACCAGAATTCTTGAGATGAAATTATTTGCAATGATGGCGATAATGACTAGGGAAAGATATGCATTAGGAATTCTGCCTACTTTTTCTTTGTCCAGTAACTCAAGGACCGATCATTCATCTCCCCGTTCTTTGTCAGCAAGCACGTCTCCTTCTGAAGTCAGCGAGAGATCTTTGGTTCGATTGAATGAATCTTCTCCAATGGTATCGATATGGAGTACCAAGACGTAGCTTAGTCCAATAACTTTGGAAATCGCCTCTATTCAATGTAATTTTCGAATCTTATAGAGATATAGAACGAGAAGGTTCAGTGATGAGATGTAACATGAATCAATTGACGATTCTCACATACTGTACCGATGTTCTACTATGAAACAAGAATGGAGAAGGTATGTCTTGATGCTAACGATGACGCTTGTAGCTCTGATACATAGGAGAATATGGATTTCCAAAGTTAACACTTAACGCCTAAGTTAATTATGAAAAAACTTAAGATGAAGTGAAATACTAGGAAATGAAAATCACACCTACTTTGGCAAAAAAAGATAACGTATTTATAAAAGTGAGAAGAATTAGACATTCTTAATTTTCTTCTTGGACCTTGATCCGGCCTATAAGAGTACCATCAAATTTAATTATTTTATTTTGACTACTAACTTTACTAAATTAAAAGTGAGAAGAATTAGACATTCTTAATTTTTTTTTTTTGAGCTTGATCCAACCTATAAGAGTGCCATCAAATTTAATTATTTTATTTAGACTACTAACTTTACTCAATTAACATGAAGGAATAATATATTTTTAATGTTAAAATAAAAATGAGAGATTAAAATATATAAGGGCCTGTTTGAAAGGCTTTTTAAAAACTCTATTTTAGTTTTTGAAAATTTAAAAACTAAAAACTTGTTTGAATATAATATTTTACAAATGTGTTTTTAAAAACTCTTCACAATTTTTAAGTTTTTAAAAGCAAAAAACTGAAATGGCTAAATTGTGTTTTGATTTTTACTTTTCAGTTTTTAAAAACTAAAAACAAAAACTATTTCAAACAGACCCTAAGTATTTTCTTTTAACTTTTCCAAGGGTAGTGTGGATATTAGTTAATCTTGACGTTCAAGTTAGAGTGATTAGATTGTTGATATGAATCCAGATAGTTTTGTCTTGGGATAGAATACTAGTAATAGAATACACAGTTTGATGTAAAAGGAAACTCGTCCCCATCGAAAACCAAGTTGAGGCTTACATCACTGAATCCCACCTCTCAGTCACACATACGTATACTACTACCAGTACAGAAACATAACTTAACTCTATTTCTCTCTCTTAAGTAACCTCTTGAAAAAAATCAAAGCAAAACGAAACGAGAAACCCTTGTATTCTTCACTTCATTTCAGGTACTCTACTCTATCTTCCTTACCTAAATTCAAATAACACTCTTTCTACTCTCTATCTCTATTCTTCAACTTCGCAATCGAAATTCCAGAACCTTCTCCAATGACTGACCCTTCCGAAGAAGCTGCTTACATCGAGAAGCTCTACGAATACGGCGAGCAACTCAACAGCGCCAAAGACAAATCTCAGGTCTATAGAAATCTTCCATTCTCACCTTTTATTTAGGGTTTTACATTTTCTCTTTCAATTAGGGTTTTTGTTTGATTTTCGTGTTGTTTTTTCGCAGAACGTCAAGGATTACCAGGGAATCATAGATGCAGCTAAGACTAGTGTTAAGGCGAAACAGCTCGCAGCACAGCTCATTCCTAAGTTCTTCAAGTTCTTCCCTGAACTATCTGGTCCTGCACTCGATGCTCATCTTGATTTGGTTGAGGCCGAAGAACTTGGGGTATGTTATGTGTGATTCATAGATAATGTTTATATATAATTAGAGGCATATTAGTTCTAGTATATATTGCTTGTTGTGTTTTCTATGTAGTTTATTTGTATGTGCTATATGAAGTTTGTATTTTTAGTTTACAATTTTTTTTATGTTGCTGAACAGGTTCGGGTGCAAGCGATAAGAGGACTGCCTCTTTTCTGCAAGGATACACCTGAGAATATTGGGAAAATGGTTGATATTCTTGTGCAAATTCTTGGGTCTGGTAAGTTGTGGTTGGTTTCTTATGATGTTGGATTCTTGAGAGTATGGTCTTGATTCTGATGTTTTTATTTATTTTTTGGTTTGAATCGTTTAGAGGAATTTGTGGAGCGTGATGCTGTGCATAAGGCTCTTATGTCTCTGCTGAGGCAGGATGTGAAAGGTAATCTGATTTTTTTTAATGTCAAGTATAGAAGACTGGTTGTTAAATGCTATGTTTCAAATAATGTTAAGGATCTTTCATCTGTAAATGTTTCTTATTTTGTCATCAGCCATCATGATAAATTCTGAGTTGTGTATTGTGTATATGGTTGGGTAAGAAAACATAAACTTTAGCTACATATTGGTGTCTCAATCTTCTTGATTGTTTAGTTTTTATCTTAACATCAGAGGCAAAGCTTAGTTGTCGCATAGGAATGTCACAGTCAGACTGCCCCCTCAGACATTTTAAAATTATGTATCTATAATGGGTGTTTGCTCCCCGAAGCCAAAGCCCCCCAAAGAAACGACCTTTTCAGTCTTCTCAATAACTTGCACAGTCTCTGCTTCTAGTTTTTAAGTATGGATTTATATGCAATATTTATGATACCAAAGAGCTGATATTGTTAGCATATTTATGTGTAATAATTTATGAAATATCTTTGCAAATAGTTGGCTTATAAATAATAATTATCTATGCCACTGCTTAAGATTGTAGTTCACGTCATTTACTCTTTCTACAACTTTGACCCTTGCAGTGGCAAATAAAGCCAACCCATCTTAGATCTATATAAAATAGATAAAAGAGAATGTCAATCTAACAATGATCTTACTTATCTAGCACCTCTTTAACGTGCATTGCATTTTCATTAAACAAATAGTCTTTTTGTTGAGGATAATATTAGTATTGCAATGCGCTGAGCCTTCTTGATATATCTAGCATTGAATAGTTTGTCAGATAATTAATTACTTGTATATTTGAGGTGGTTTTTCATGATTTCAGTATAGATGATCTCCGGCAGCTTGTTAATATGGTGACTGCTGAGGAGCCTTTAGGTGGTAGTTAAACTTGAAACATTTGATTTGAACCTTGGTACAGGAATGAGATTAATTGTGGAAGTCCAACAATTTTGTAACTGATACTTGCCAAACTGATGCCTGCCTAGTTAAGGCTTATATAGCCTAGAAACCTTTTTTGTTGTTGTCAGTTATCGCAAATTATGCTTTCAAGATTCTGGACATTTGTAATTACTGTTGCATTTTGGGGTTTTCCTTATAATAGTATAATTGTGAATGCAGCTTCTTTGACAGCTTTGTTTAAGCACATTCGTGGCAGTGATGAAGAGCCAAATACAGATGATGTTATTCGTGAAAAGGTTTTAAACTTTGTTAGAGATAAGGTGAGAAACCATGTGTTTTGTTATAATTATCATGGCCCCTTATTTTGTTGTATCTTTAATATATAAATGATTACTGAATTCTAAATATCTTCAATATAGGTCTTCCCTATTAAAGCTGAACTGTTGAAGCCCCAAGAGGAAATGGAAAGACACATAACCGATCTAATAAAAAATGTATTCCCAATTGCTTTGATTTGTATTTTTACGAGTTCATTTGTTGATATATTAGTGTTTTCATTTTTTGCAACATAATTAAGATTGATGTATGTTGTGGTTGCATTTCATTTCAGAGTTTAGAAGATGTAACGGGTTTAGAATTTCAAATGTTTATGGATTTCTTGAAAAGTTTGAGCCTATTTGGAGAAAAGGCTCCAATTGAGCGGATGAAAGAGCTGATTGAAATCATTGAAGGACAAGCGGATTTAGGTTCACCGTTCAATGTGATTACTCAATTTCTATCTTTCTTTGTGTTTGTTTTAAATCTGAAAAGAGTCTGTTCTATGTTAGTCTGGCAAATAAAAGTCAAAGCTGCGCAAATAAATTTTGAGGATATTATGTTATTTATTTACTTTTTATTTAACTGGTATTTTGTAGGTTGCTGATGCAGGCCATACAGATCATATTGATAGGGTGATATCATGCCTTCTCATGGCACTTCCAGTTGTCATAGTAAGAACTGTTAATACTGTTTATCTTTTCTCATAGTCATTGCTGTTTGATTTTTCTTCAACTGACTTAATTTTTGTGTGCAGAGGGGTGCATCTAGCAGCAAATTTATCAACTTCATAAACAGTTATATAATTCCTGTTTTTGACCAGGTAATTAGATTATTTAGTTTGAATAGTTGGTTTTTGCTTGAATATTTGAGTTTTCTTGGTTGTTTGGAGTTACAAAGTGTTGGTTTCCTTCATGCATAATTGAATAAGATTTTTATTGTTATATTTTGTATATCTGCTCAACTTTGGGCAGTTTAATCATTAAACGTAAAGGTTGGCATTTTTTGAGGATTAAGGGTGGCCTAGTGGCAGTATGAATCTTCTAATACTGTGGGTTGGCCGGGTGGGGTCTACGGAGTATCAGATGCATGCTGAATCTTTACCCAATAAGCAGAGAAACTGTTTTTGCTGCTGATGCGCAGATACATTGAGCACTTGATACATTATTTATCCAATACAAGAATACGCCTCTTGTTGAAAAAAATCGGATATGATGCATCTAAGACAGATATAGTCATGCATAAACATATCATGAAACATCATAGTCATATAATTGCACTACAAAAATTCAAGCTAGAAGATATTCCTTGTACATTCCTTTATATAATAAAACTAGTATATGGTTCTACTAGGATGCTGAAAAATATGCCATAAACTTTTAAAGCCACAAATATGTAACAACCTAATGATGAAAAATAAAGTCAGGCTTTTTACTGAAATGCTTATAGTTACGTAAGCAACGGCCAATGTATTCCATCAGAAGCTGCTTTTATTATTATTATTATTATTATTATTATTATTATTATTATTATTATTATTATTATTATTATTATTATTATTATTATTATTATTATTATTATTATCATTATTATTATTATTATTATTATTCATATTTATTTTTTATTTTTAAATTTCATTTCACATATATTGTTGAAAGAGTGAATGCCATCTTAAATTTCTTAAGCTGCATTCTTAAGCTGCATTAATTGCCACTAATGTATCGAATTAGAATAGATTAGGTTTCTTTACAACTTTTTTTTACTCGGATACTGTATAGCCATCAGTTAAGTGTCCTGAAACATTGATATTAGATATGTATCCAAATTAAAACTATTGATATATGCAGAAAACATAATATGGTGCTCCCTCCGGAATTAACTAAAGCAAAAATTGATCAAATTACACATATTAAGAAAGATAGTTGATCACATTTAATCTATGCAATCCCATTAAAAAAATAAAGTCTATTGTCTAACTTACCTTTCATGACTGGTAAATTGGGTCATTAGAAATATAACAAGTTAGACTAAATGAGGAGGTGTTTTAGAGATACCATCATATTATAAAAAAAGAGAGAAGTTGTTAATATTTGCTTACTTTTCATTTCATCGAACTTCAAAATAACTCAAGTCATAAATCAAAATGATAGTGAATTGGCTGGTTAGACAAAGTTTAAATGTTCAGCCCTAAAAAATTATAATCTAACTACACTTTGGGCTCATTCATCATCCCCAAGCAGTGTTTTTAAAACCCATAGATGGTTTGGTCCACTTATTCGATCAGATGTGCATTTGACTCAGATCTGATGTCATTAAACTGGCCTAAATAGGTCAGAACCAGTAGGCTCGGTGATGTAGTGTTAATCTTTTACTGCCTTATTGCACAGTGTGAAACAGTTCCCACACATTCTGCATTGTCCATAATCCACATATAAATAGAGTTGCGCTCCTTCCCAAAATAACACATCCACCTGCACTTGAAATTAAATGGCAGCAAAAGTTTCCAATGCAACACACCCTCTTTGTACTTAAAAAATGTGAAATTGATATGTGCATCGGCGAGGATTGAACCAAGAAATGATTATTGCAAAATGATACATTAGAGGAATAGTTGTGAATAGTCTCTAAGTGAGGTGTTTTTCTTGAAAAACTTAATATAATGATTTTATTTCTGTCAGCTTCCTGGAAAACGGAAAGGAGATTTGCTCAGAAACCTTGCAGAGTTCTCACCTTTCACAACGCCACAAGATTCACGGCAATTGCTTCCTTCTATTGTTCAGTTGCTGAAGGTAACCATTTCTTTATGAATGGCATGATTGGTAGACATCAATGTGTTGTATATATCAGTTCTGACATAATACCAATTTATTGTTTATTTGTTCTTGTTTATGCTGTTATTTGGATGTTCAAAGAACATTGTTAACTAGCTTAAGTGGAATTTTGATGTGGATATCTTGTATGTTTTGAGGCATAATTTGTTCATCAAATTTTGGCTCTGTTCCGGCTCATCATCTGCAGAATATATTGTTGAGTTGATCAACATTCAATCCCCAAAATATTTGATTTACATTGATTAGTCCTTCAAATTCATTTGAACCAATTGATCACATCATTATCCAAAGTTTGATCATTTAAGTCCAGTTATGTATTAAATTATTATTGTTATGAACCCAACTTTTTGAAAGCAGTATTCCAAATTAATTGAGTTGAAAATTATAGTGGTAAAATTAACTGTTAATAATCATTGATGGATTATATTCAAATTTAAACACAATATCTCAGATCAATACATCAATTTTTTTTACTTTCTATAAACTGTGCTTTGCTATTTTCAGAAAAACATGACTTGGAAGAAGACCGGAGAAGAGATGAATTTTACATATGTTGAGTGCTTGTTGTACACATTTCATCACCTTGCTCACAAGGTAAACCTTTGTCATAGCAGTAAAAAAATATAAGCTGTTGCGAGTCACTTAAATGCAGCACATAATTGAACTTGTTTGTTATATAGGTTCCTAATGCCACCAATAGTTTATGTGGTTACAAAATTGTTACTGGTCAGCCATCTGATAGGCTTGGAGAAGACTTTTCAGAGCATTATTCTGATTTTACTGAAAGGTATTGACTTTATTTTGGTATATATAAATAAAGAATTTATCTACTCTTTGGTTTGTATTTTTTAGATAATCTTGTTTGTAGTACATGTGTACTTGTGCGTGCACATACTAATGAAGGACCACCGTCAAGAATCCAAGACCTGCGAGTTTAGGGTAAAATAATGCTAATTTATGAAGCCAGACAAATTTAACAAAGTATGTCGTCAAAGGGTAAAAGGACAGTAAGGGCTTCTTTTGGATTCGCCTTCAGGATGTCTTTGTAGTCTTAGGCCATAACTGAATTAAGAGTTCTGCAATAAATTTAACATATAAGCTGCAATAGATTTAAACTTGAACTTCTTACAAGGTTTGAGCATAGCAGCGGCTAGTACAAAGTGTTGTCCAATAGCAGCTATAGGCACTGTAGCATAGCAGAATTTTAGCTAGCCTCTACTTTCCGCAATCTGTGATTGAAAATGCTGAGGAAAGTAGGCTTCTGATTCATGATTCAAATCTCTATTTGGTAACCTATGTATGGTCTGGTTTACAGTTATGGTTAAGAATATGAGTATCTGTGCATGATATTAGTGTAATCAAACTTATATTGCAAGTGTAAAAATGAGGTAACAATTGTGTTTCATTACTTACTAGGGTTACAAAGTTATGCATATATATATACAAGAAACTAATGGGCTTGGGCCTAATATTTAAAGTATTCTACTAAAGCTGGAGCATATAGATTTTATGCACCAAGCTTGTTACAATTACATATTCACTCAATTCGTGAACCCCTAAGAGAATTAGTAAAAATATAACCAGACAAAAATTTCTCTCTAATGATGTTTGGTTCTCATGAAAAATGGGATTGGGAGCAATGTGAAGAGCATCCTGATTATCACAAAACAACTTCATTTGAGAGACCTCTGTAAAATTTATTTAATTCATGAATTAACTGCTTGATCCAAATAAAGCTCACATGTCCCAAACGGCTGTGAAGAAGCTACAGTGATGAAGTAGCAGTGGAGGCAACCAATGACAATTAAAGATAGTACAGACCCTGTGTCTTACGTCCTGCGCCAATCACCCGTCCCATGCAGAAATCCTGAATAACAACAAAGTAATGAGAAATATGACATTGCAATTTAAGGTACGCGTCAGATAACTAACAGAAACAAGATTGAATGGACGTTGAGGAGCATATAACACACTGTTCAAAGAAATAGAAGGTAAGGGTTGTGCACTACCTACTGCAGTAGCATTCTGATAAGAATGGAGTAACTAATATGAGAAAGAAAGAGGGAGTTACCACAAATATGATCAGAGGCGCTATAATCAATAAACCATGGTCCCATAGAAGGTTGGGACACAGGCAAAGGAATTACCAGAACGGGCAACAGATGAAGATGATTGTTGTGATGCCTGATACCTCTGTTAATCATCATAACTAGTCCTAGTAAGCTTGACAGATTGCTGTGTTGGATGGTCCCTTGATTGCACAGGTGGATTGAGGAGGACCGTGCAACTTGTAACATTTCATGAAGTGTGCACCCATATGTGACGATAAGTACATTTAGAACAAGATGCCCTATTGCACTCGATGATGACCACCATGTTCCTCCTTAGAATCACAGTGTCATAATAATATAAATGTTTTCACTTGTCTAGTAAGAGTACAATAATTTGGGATAGTGAAAGCTCTTGATTTGGTTGCAATTATTCCATTATTAATAAACTTTTCATTGTTGCCTCTTTTGTATCCATCCTTCCTTCGAGATTTGTTAGCCACCCTGGTGTGTTAGGTTACATTTTGGGTTCATTTTCTTTTTCCAGATTGAAAAATGTTGAGGAGTTCGCCCGGGCTACAATCAAGAAATTAACTCAAGGAATGGCTGAAGACAACAAAGCTATGGCAAATGCTAAAACTGATGAAGAAAAGGAAATAATTGTAAGTCTTATCTTGTGGTTTGTTAGTTTTGTGTCATGTCTTTATCTTATTATGGATAAGAAAATTGTGACTCAATAATTAAATATTGTGAGTCTTATCACACTTACATTTTACACGGTGTTGCAGAAAACTAAAAAACAGAACGCTACAAATGGGTTGCGTATCTGCAATAATGTTTTGACGATGACGAAGGTAAGAAAGATACACCCGTTTTTTTTTTAGCTAACGAGATATTGTGTATATGAGCTTGATTTTCAGTTGTCTTTGGCCTCCCTTATCTTTTAATTATTGAATTGTTCAATTTGTATGGTCAGCCGTTGCACGCCAAATCACCTTCTTTTATTGGAGATAAGAGAATCAACCTTTCATGGAAAGAAGCACCCAAATCCACATCAACTACCGTACAAGCTGTTGGGTACTGTATCTTTGTCTTTGCTTTTGAAGATATTTTATTCTCTTTCTCTTTTGAGAGTACCTTGTATCACTGTATGTTTGTCTATCGCCCTAATTACCAATTTAATATGAAAATCAATTTCTTAAAGATCTCTTGTTTATTTGGACAACAAAAATATTTAAAAGTGGAGTGATAACTTAAATTTCTTTACTTCTGCAGAGCAAAACGGCCTGCTACCGCGGGCAATGGATCCAACAATATTGCATTGAAGAAGGGCCGAGGTTCTGGTAGTGTGCAAAACCAACTTGTCAATAGAGCAATAGGTGGATTATCTGGTGGAGGAAGAGGCAGAGTATCTGGCGGAGGGAGGTTTGGAACTAGGGGCCGAGGTTGGGGTGGTCGTGGAAGAGGAAGTGGAAGAGGTAGAGGTAGAGGGTATTGGTGATTCTGTGGCAGTTCTGATATAGATAACATTAAGTTTCACGGAGATTACCAGAATACAAGTAGGACTTGTTAATGTACTAAAATTCTTTGGCAGAGGAAGTTTTGATTATAGAGGGTGATGACATTTTTCATTAAGTTGTACTTTCTCCAAAGCTTGTTTCTGTAAAATGGGAGTTGTTGATCATTTTCCTATCCTTTTGATGCTAGCGGGAATCAGTTGACTGGACATTTTATGCCCCTAGTTATGTATGCTTGTAATTTTAATGAGAAGTGGATTTATATATGAAGCCCATTTCTGGTTTTAGCTTTTTTTTTTTGAGCATATTTTTAGAATGTTGTTCGCATAAAAAAATTATGAAATTAAAGTGTTTCAAAAAAAGAAAAAGAAAGCAATATGAAATTGATTAAGTAATTTCTTTACACAAGTGTCCCCTATAACAGTGTCAAGTTTAATTCCTTCATGCTCTACTATTACAAGAAGCAAATTTATATACATGCTTTCTTCCGCTGTTTCCTTCCTAGATCTAATATTGGATGAAAAAGATCATTGTTGGGGTTATCTTTCCTAGTTGATAAGTTACTGTATTGGTGGGGAAGAGACTGTTATGATTTCTGGTAATTGAAGAGCCATTCCCTGCTGATGCTCAGAGACTGTTATAATTTCTGGTAATTGAAGAGCCATTCCCTGCTGATGCTCATCAAGGGTACTGGAAGGACAATCAGTAACATCTTGCTTCACCATGCTTGCTATATTAAGCTTTCTGTTATAAATCTTACTAGTTAACTTAACCATCCTTTTCCATCTGCTCACATAATTTCTGCAGCCATTAATTTCTTGCGAGTCATCATTTGGTGTTTGACTAGATTTTAGAGAATGGATGGCCGAAACTATAAAACAAATAGTAGAAGTTGCACCAGAAATCACATAGAGAATCCATAGACTTCCTAGCTTCAAACTTTCTGTATTCTCGGAGTTCAAATTCTTGGAGCATGTGTCCGGATTCAACCATATATCTTCTAATTTCCTCACTTCCCCCTTCTCTAAGAGCTGCAAAATAGCTTTTGAAACATCTCTGACCAAGGGGGAGCCTTTCTGGAACATCTGTGTCATGAGAATGAAAAGAAATTAAGCGACACAGAATATATAAACCAATTTTTTTAGAGATTTTCCTTTGTAACTAGAGTTTTAGATTATTAGTTGAGTCAAATTATAGAAAACAGTGAGTTAGACAGATAATCCCAGGTTGTAGAATTCTATTGTCACTTACAAATCCAAGTCCTCCGAATCTTGTGGTAGGCGTAGAAGCCGAATACCCCTTGCAGTATTTACTGATGTATACTTTCTCGTAAGGGAGTTCGAGAAACGCAGCGGCAATTGAGTTGTTTTTGAATACAGGGTCATAATAGTTTTCATTGCTAATGTTTATGATGTTCCCTGGCTTGAATTTTTCGACTTGCTCAAGGTATGTCCTAACGAATGAATCTCCATCACAACCAATTTTCATGTTGTTTTTCTTCAGCCACTCAATGCCAGTGACATTTGTTTGAAGTTGTTGAACTGTAAGCATTGAAGAAAGACTCGCAGTGTAGCTCGAATTAAGAATCAAAACTAGAAACAGCCACGATACCATCACTACGCGAGATAAATTGCTATGCATTTTCTCCCCTGCAATAAGAAATCACTGGCACAATCAGTTCAATTTGTTATACAGTTGCAAATTGTTAAGTTGAAATACGAGATCGATACTCACTATGAGCAAAGAATAGCGAGGAGAAAGTAAACAAAAAAGAAGTGCTGATTTGCTTTTTCCAAGTGCCTTGAAACTCTTGATTATCATCTTTCTCCAGGTACCACACTACTGTCATTGTATAAATCAAGATGGCACCAGTTGCCACCCATAGTTGCCATGTGAAGGGCTTCACAAACATCCATGCTGATTCTTGCGACTTTTCCGTAACTATCATCGACAATCCTGATTCTGCATACGGTACAGTAAAATCTACATATTGCAATCTCTCTGCCAGTATGGTCATGTCGCCAACAACACCGTCGTAAGTCTGCATCATTATGAAATAATTATCTTAGTTAGTAAGCAAAAGCGAAAGGGAAAAGAAGGTTTATTTATCGTTTCAGATGAGACCGGATTGTTTACCTTGTTATAAACAAGTTGAACCAGATCAGAATAGGTTCCATTGATAGGATAGTATTCATGTGGAAGATCATAACCCAAAAGCTCCAAAACCTTATCGAAAATTTCAATGCAAAATCCACTATATTTTGGATTTCCTTGCTCATCATAATCGACCTTGACGAATTTGGAAAATGAAGTTCTACCAGGGACCGCGATTCTCAATGGTTTTTGTTTAGTAGGAAGGTTCCATCCCTTTGGAACTCCTTGCAACTTTCCAGGCCAAATTACTACACTGCTTAAACTCTCCGCGTTCCTAGAACCGCCGTTTTTACCTATTCCTGTGGAAATGTTAGTGAAGAATCCATTTTCTAGAGTCCAATAGTCTAATTCTCTGTAACTCTTCCCATCTACATTTACTATCCTCAAAGTAGGATTCTGCAAAAGCTGTTCTGATTCAAATTGAATTTTTCCGCTTAAACCAAGAAAATCGCTCGAGACTAATTCTTGCAGCAAAGTCTTTTTCTGATTACCATTGCCACTGGCCATTCTGTCTATTGCATGTCCAACCATTTGAATGCTGTCATATGCTTGCAAAGCGTAATACCCCGGATCGCGGTTATCTTCGTCCGGATACCTGTCCCGAAAAGCTCGCCTAAACCGAGCTTCGAAATCTTTAAACTCATTGCTGTTTTCTGAGTAGTAGTTCTTGATTCCTAAAGCTCCTTGCATATACGAAATACTAGACTTATTGACAGAATCCAGTAAATTCGTTACGCTCTCAGAGATTATCCAAACCGAATCTCCATCCACTAGTCCCATTTGTGAAGCTTCCTTAAACAAACGAATCGCCATTTCTAACGACGATTGCAATACAATGAATACTCGAGACTGCGTGTTTTCAGTTATCTTAAACAGCTCGTCACGAATAAACGTTCCTGGATCGCGCAGATAAGTAAGCGATGGCAAAGCCAAACGATATTCAATCGTCGAATCAATCTCTTGGAGGGCCTCGGATAGAACTGCTAGCATCCCGGAATCACCACCATAGGCATCATCTTCATAGATGGCAACCACACTATGCCAATCATAAACATGAACCAAATCTGCTATGCATTTTACATATGCTGTTCCATTGGTAGCTAGTCTCACCAAAGACGGCCATCGAATCGACATCAACGGCGGAGTAACTGTAGGTGCTACAAAGGATATGATAGGAATTTCAACTTCAGCTTCATGTAGTACTTCAGCCACTGAAGCTGCTTCTGTCCATGTTTGCATCCCTACAATCACTTCCACCTTCTTTTTGATCATCTCTTCAGCTTCATTGGCTCTGAAGGAATTCTTGGTAGGTTCTTGAAAATGGAGAGCAAGCTTGTAGGTATTTGAAGTGTTATTGTAATTTTGAGCTGCAATATCCATGGCTATTCTTTGTTCTTTCCCGACTCGAGAGTTAATATCGATCATTGCACCGATCGGTATAACTTTGTTGTCTCCACTTGTAATATCAGCTTGATAGCCATTGATGAAAACTAAGGAGATGAATAAATAGGTGAGAAAACAAGTTCTTGATAGTGCTTGAGGAGTAATGAAAGAGAAATGCATTTGTTGGAAATTTTGAGTATGAAAAAATAGGCTTTTTATGGCAAAGTTTCAAGTTTTATTGAATGCAATGCAAGCAATATGTTGTTAAAGTTTTGAGGAAGAGAAAATATTTATAGTGATGGATGTGAAGGATTCTGTGGGGTAGGGTTGATTGTTGATTGAGTCAATTATCCAGGTTTGAGTTTTGACTTGTCTAGAAAGATATTGTTATGAATTGTGACAATGTTGTGTTTGAAAAGAAGGATGTGGAGAAGTTTTTGTGACCACAAGTTCAAGTACAAAGTTGGCAAATAAATACATAAATATAAATTATATAATAGTAGCAAAAGTTTGAATCAAACTGAAAATAGTGCACATGGCAACAAACTACTTGCAAAGTTTGCTATGAAAATTTGGATATTTTGAGACTGTAAATTGCTGGGAAGTATCATAGAATGAGACTTTGAATGCTAAATTGTGGAAATGGAGGTTATGAGATATATTGATTTATTGATTTATTTAAAAATATTGAGATAGACCTGTTCAAAATTATGTAAGTACTAGAAAAGGTTTATAGAGTTGAAGTGAGCACAACCAGGTTTGAAGTATATTATGATAATAATTGATACTTAGACATGTCCTCTAATTAGTAACATTTTAATTACTCTCATTAACCTTGATTTTCTTCCAATGAGTATGACATCTCACAAAAAATATGCACTTTCTTATATTCCTAGTAAAAATGTAGTTTTACATCAATTTTATTCAATAAAAAATAAATGTGAATATTGAAAAGAGAATATTTTAACTCTTTTTATTTTTGTTTTTGTTACGTAGGAAGATTCTTGTATAAGAATACGCGGTTATGAAATTGGAAAAACAGTATTGATGGTGGCAGTTTTTGATAGAATAATAGTATAATATAGTTAGCAATTAAAAGTGGACACCTTTGTTTTTAGCATCAAGGTTGATACACTATCCTGGCACAAGTTGATTTGACAAAGTATAAGGAGTGAGTAACAAGAATAACATTTTCGGTCAACAAAAATAAAAGAAAAATAATAACATTCAAGTTACATATTTAATTTCATGCTTAAGTTGTTGGAGACACATTAAAATAGTTAGCAGTATCTTTTTAACTATAAATGAATTAAATATGATATATCACATGAATATTCATACATTATATGTTTTAAGCAAGGTAATTATAATCGGACCGAATATTAATTTGGTGTATTTTTCTTGGCTTTATACCACCGGTTTAGTCCGGTTCGGGGGCGAGTTATGGCATCAAGTGGTTCCATCCCCCTCTCGATCGCAGTTGTGGGGGATCAAACTGTGATTCTCACTACCAAATCCAGCGCCAATCACCACTGGACCAACTAACAATTGATAATTTGGTGTATTTATTGGTTCAAGGTTTGATGGTCTAATAGGAGTCGGACTGAGATTTAACCGATATTAATTGAATACATGTTTTTTTTATAAATAATCTGATTAAAAATAAAAAATACCTATAAAAATATAGAATATAATCTTTAAATAATTTTATATTAAAAATGATGTAGACTACTAATAATCTTACATTGAAAAGCATTTTGGAATTTTGGCTGATTTTCCTGGATTTCGTCCGAGTTTCTTGTATTTTCATCGGAGCAGTTTTCATAGTTATTTGGGCCGTACGCAGCTTCGATTCACGGTTGAATCGGCCGGTCTGATCCAGTTTTTATTACCTTAGTTTTAAGATTTTAAAATTAAATGCAACATCTCATTGTAATATTACAAAGTTTAGATTTTCTTTACCTAAAATAAAAAAATAGTTGTGATAAATATTTTATAAATGTAATTTAACTAATATTTTAGAATAAATATTTATTTTGATTCTCACAAAAATTGCAGAGTTCAAATTTATTTTTGAAAATTTTTTTATTTAATTTTTTACAAAATTTAAACGAATCATATTAGTTTCTCTGTCAACATTTTTTTCAAATCAATCTTTTTTTTCTTATTTTGAACTGGTACTAGACTGTCACATGTATTATTTATAAATATAAGAAACATTTAGGTCTCTATATTGTTTTTCTAGACAATTTGGTCGCATAGTTTTTATAATTAAAATTGAATTTTATTAAATATTCGTGAAAAAAATACCAAAAATTTTGTTTTTAAATTTTAAGAATCATATTAGCATCTATTTTGATCCTCTTACAAAATTGGTAAAACTCAAACTAACCAGAGAAAAATAATCATATTTAATTTCTTAGAAAATTCAATTGGGATGAAAAGTTATATTGAAATATATACATTATCATTATCATGCACATTTAAAAATCATCAAACCCAAAAGATAATTGTATTAATAATGATTTAAAAATTTAAAATATTATAGTACCATTAAGTTTCAAAGACCATTGTACAAACAATTATAATTTCAAAATCCAAAATATTTGATATCATCCAAATAAAATCAACAAAATAAAGTACTGTAAAATTCCAAAGAACATTGTAGTAATAATTAGAACTTCAAAACCAAACATCATAGTGCATTTAAATTCAAAAGAAAAACTAATTAAAATAGAAAGAAATATCAAATAGATTGCCATTGTTTAAGACTCTTTTATGAGATGTCATTGTCATGTTCTCCAAATATCTTAACTTAGTTTTGATGAAGATAAAAACTTATCATAGAAGAAAGATCAAAGAAGAAAAAATTGAAATCAAATATTAAGAATGAATAAGTTTTGAAAATCAAAAGATTTAATCATGAAAATTAAGGTACAATGGCAATTCATATGTATATAAGCTTTAGGTGCTCAAAATCTTTTCATCTAAATCATTTTATATTTCTTAAACATTCATGCATGATTGCCGTTTAAAACACTACTTTTAACATGCAAAATTTCAAGTTTTTAAGGGAGTCAATTGATTTACCCTTTACATCAACCGATTTATGTGCTATCTTTTAAAGAGCTGATTTTTCGTAAATTGTGGTCTTTAGAAACCGCCACAATCTTATTGTCATAACCGTCATGATTTTACTATTTTTATTAAACACCACACTAGTTCATAAACGGTGGCAGTTTGAAACCGTTGTAATTTATATATTTTTTAAACAATATAATGATTCGTAATTTGCACAGTTTGAAACAAGCACAAATTTACTATTTTTTCAAAACAACTTACTATTTGGAACAATATGAACCATTGTGATTCCAAAATATTGTCAATGTTCATGAAAATTTTCCAAAAAATTGCATCAAATCAAAGAGGTACAATGAGATGTATTTAAGTCAAAATACATCATTTTTTTAATTATCTCTTTCATACATCACTTTTCTTATAATTCAAATAAGTTTTTTTCCAAGTGTTCATATATCTATTACAATGAAACTTTGTGCATGAACTTTCATATCATTGAATAAATTTCATTCAAATTTTTGAGCACTTAAGGTTCATATATATTTGAATTGTACATTGAAAATTAAATCATTTTCATCTTGTAATTCAATTCAAGAAACAACTTTGTTCATTTCTATACAAGTGTGTATATTGTTTTTCATCAACGTGTGTTGGTGAAAGGTGTTTGTAAATAGAAAGTGGAGTAATTTTTATTTTTAGAAAAGGTCATTTAAATTGGGTTGATCCAACGTCCACCATAGGTTTGGTGCTTGTGAACTCAAGGAAGTGGCGTGTTTCTTTGTTAAGTTAGAAGATTGTTATTGGTGTGAGGCTGGTATAAAGATCTAACATAGTGGAAATCCTTTAAGGTGTGAAGGAACTAGACGTGTCATTGGTTGATAATGGGAACTAGTATAATTTCTTGTGTCATTTCTTTTCCCCATAATATCATTCTAAACAAAGTGCAGTATATCACTTGTTTTCGGAAAAGTAAAAAGAAAAGGAATTTGCATAAATTACAAGAAGAATCTAGCAAGTCTAATCCACCTCCTCTTATATTACACTCTATAATTACAATTGGCATCTGAGCAGGTTAAGGTAGCTTGCTCTTCGATCTAGAAAGACGACTTACGCTAATCCTATTTTTAGAGATAGTGGCAGTAATAGCAAACCTCTATGTTACGTCGGTGAATATTATGACTTTTGGAAAATTCGCATGCAAGCATATCTATACGCACGAGGAAAAGAAATATGAAATGTTTTTGAAAATGGTTCATACGTTCCTAAGACGGTCATCAATAATGTAGAACAAGAAAAAGTAAAAGGCTATTTGAATGAAGATGACAATAAGTGCTATTTGAAAAAAATACAAAGAACATTCTTCAATCAGCCCTAGGTATGGATGAATTCTTTCGTATATCTCATTGTAAAACAACAAAAGAGATTTAAGATACTTTGGAAGTGACTCATGAAGGTACAATAGAAGTAAAAAGATCAAAACTAAATACTTTATCAGAAGAATACGAAATGTTTAAAATGCAGTGTGAAAAAACAATTCTTGGCTTGGAAAAGAGATTTTCACATTTGACAAATCATTTGATGACTCTTGGAAAAACATTCACAAATAATGATTTGAATCACAAATTCCTTATATCATTAGCAAGAGTATGGCAACCATAGGTGACAAAAATATCAAAAAATAAAAGTCTCTCCAAAATGTCTTAGGCCGCATTGTTCGGTAAACTCCAAGAATATGAAATAGAACTTAAAGGCTAGAAAAATACGAAAAATCCAGAAAAGAAACCCAAAAATATCGTCTTAAAAACAAGAGTCAAAGGCCGTGATAGTGAACAAGAAGATGAATCTCAATCCACTAGTGATGAAGAAGATGTATTAATCAAGAAATTCAAAAAATTCTAGAGAAAGGAAAAGAACAAAGAAAACTAGTAAAAAACAAGCACCAACTTCAAAAAGGAAAGTTATTTATTTTGAATGTGGAAGAAGAGGACATGCCAATAGTGAATGCCCTACACTTCTAAAGAAGAACAAAGTCATTAGTAAGAAGAAATAAAGGCCAAAGGAAACATATGTGGCATGAGAAGACAATCAGAGAACTCTTCTTCAAATGAAGAATAAGGAAACTTAGCATTAATATCTTCACACCATTTTGATGATGAAGAAAATGAGGTTAGTGATTATGAAATTAATGATATACTTTCATATGATGAATTACAAAATTCCTTTCATGAATTACATGGAGAATGTTTGAATCTTTCTAGAAAATGTTCAAAGGAGTAATCCCTATAAAGACATAACAAAAAAACCATGAAAATAGAGCCCAAAACAAAAAATAAGCTAAATAAGTCCTTCACAATTGTTAGTATGGACTAAATAAGTCGTTGTTAGTTATTGGTGTGAGTCAAATAAGTCCTTATCACGTGATAACTACATGCAACAATAACTAGAATATAACAATCATGTAAATTATAAACCAAAAAGTATAAGAGAATATCTTTTATTAATTAGATATGAAGGATATTTGCATCATCACCATCATTGTCCTTCAAATTATAGCGTAACTCCTCACACTTCAAACATTGATTCATATTTGCATATTCTTTCATATACAATATCTTATTGACCTCGTAATTATAGTTCGGCAACATGTTACCTTCTAAAAGCATATCTTTCAACAATTTATGCAAATTTAATGAAACTTTTATTCATCCACCCATTTTTCCTTCAAATTAAAAAGTATTAACACCGTTGATAATCATGTAAAGTTTGTGCATCCTGGATACAACAGATCTTTCATGTCACTAAAGAAAGTATCATACACAGGGGCTCTCCTAAAAGAATCTTCTCCAGTATCACATATTATATCCTCTAGTCGATCACCCATATATACACTAACTTCCTCTCAATGTGATGTATTTGGGAGTTTTATTTCACTTCACCATGCCACATCCATGTTCTATAATGTTAATAAATTTCATCATAACATAGATGATTTAATATTTCTTTGTCTCTGTGTTTTTCCGTATTCCCACAAAAACACAAGGATAATATTTTTCATTATTGTCAGAAAGATTTATTTTAGAAAATTGAAGAAATTAATGAACTTCATTCTCATACTCCATACTTAATCTATTAGATTTCATCCAACTACGATCCATAACTATTTTCTAAAAAATAAAATCAAAATTCAATAACTATAGTCCATAAATACGTGTTATACAACCATAAAAAAACATTCAGACACAATATCTAACACTTGTTAATTCAAATATATTTTTTAATCAAGCAAATATTTTTGCAATTAAGATTGAGTAACTCATTATTTACCTAAACAAGTAAATAATTGATTAACTCACTATATAACTCACTTTAGAGAGTAAAATGAGGTATTATTGATCACATATTAACTAATCGCTACACCTATGAAAAAATTGATATTAACAAAATTGATTCCTCCAATTAATTGTATTACATAATTTCCATTGACTACACCTATTAAGAAATGCTAATACTCTCTCTTACTCCATTGTTACTCTTCACTCAATCCTCACACACATTCTTCTTACATTTCCACCATTTTTGTATGTTATGGGTGAGTTTCTAATTTGTAGGACATGGCCATAGTTGCATTCAAACTCAATCTTAATCGACGAATTTTTTTTGCAAATTAATGTGAATCATGTAAAATAGTCTCAATAATAAAGTAGTAAAAGTTTTGGTTGATAGGAACAATGTGAATGCTATCGACATGGAAGCATTTTTTTTTAATAAGCACATGGAAGTATCTTTGTGGCAGCGAAGACTTAGTCATATTAGTGAAAAAGAGCTGAATGTTTTCGCAAAAAAGAATGTTGTTGCTGGATTAAATAATATATATTTGGAGAAGTGTTCTCATTCATTGACTGATAAACAAACTATAGTATCTTTTCAGAGACATCCTCCCTTAAGGAAGTCAAAGTTGCTACAATTGGTGATGTTTGTGGTCCATTAAAGGTAAAATCCTATAGTGATGCACTTTATTTTGTTACCTTTATTGATGATTGTTCCATGAAATTACGAGTTTATGCCTTGAAAACAAAAGACCAAGTATTGAAGAAGTTCAGAGAATTCCATGCTTTGGTAGAGAGGCAGACATGTGAGAAGCTGAAATGTGTTTATTCTAATAACTAGTAACAAACCTGTACATACGCACGGGTTCTGGTTTGGTACGCACATTTGATTACATAATATATTTATTTTAAATCAAAATCAAAAATTTTGGATCATAAATATCATTTTTCGCATATAAAAATATTTAGATCAATAATAGATTTTTTCCCGTAAACAAATATTATTTATGTTTAGGCATCAGTTAGAAAAAAATTTGGATCAATAATAAATTTTCGTATATAAAAAAATATTTTTTTCACATATACCATTTTTTAATGAAATTTTTTTGGATCACAAATACCAATTTTCATATATAAAAATATTTAGATAATTAATAGATTTTTCACATATACAGATATTATTTATGTTTAGGTATCGTTACAAAAATATCCGAATCAATTGTAAATTTCGTATATAAAATATTTAGATCAATAATATTTTTTCCCGTATACCTTTTTTGAATAAGTTTTTTTGGGATCATAAATAACATTTTTCACATATAAAAATATTTAGATCACTAATAGATTTTTCCTATATACAAATATTATTTATGTTTAGGTATCATTTACAAAAATATCTGAATCAATTGCAAATTATCGTATATAGAAATATTTAGATCAATAATAGTTTTTTCCCGTATACGTTTTTTGAATAAAAATTTACATAAATATCATTTTCATATCTAAAAATATTTAGATCAATAATAGTTTTTTTCCCGTATACCTTTTTTGAATAAATTTTTTTTGATCATAAATACCACTTTTCATATATAAAAATATTAAATCGTTAATAGATTTTTCCCATATACAAATATTATTTATGTTTAGAATTGTTTACATAAAAATATTTAGATCAATAATAGTTTTTTTCCCGTATAGTTTTTTGAATACATTTTGTTTGGATCATAAATACAATTTTTCGTCTATAAAAATATTTAGATCAATAATAGATTTTTTCCATATACAAATATTATTTTTGTTTATTTATCATTTACAAAAATATCTAAATCAATAGAATTTGACTATAAATAATAGTAGTATGCTACAGTTGAATAAGTAATACACTTTTTCCCCGTAGATATATATATTTCTCATATTTACATTGATAACATATATTTGTGAAATGTAATCAATAACAAATAATTTTTGTAATATTTAATTGTGCAAACATTATTTTAAACATTATTTTTATTGTATACACTTCATTAATGATATATATTAATGACATATGTTTTATTGTATACTTCATTAATGATAAGTGACACACATTTTTGTATTTTATTTTTATCCAATAACACACATTTTCAAGTATATTTTTAAATTCATTTTAATTTAAATATTTTTTTTAAAATTAAAATTATTATTGTTTTCTTAAAAAATATTGTATCTTAAAATAAAAATTATTTCAAATTATATTTTGTCGTTATTAATATTCAATTATTAAAGTTAATTTTTAAAAATTAAATATTATTTTAAATGTAAATTAACAATCATTTAAAATGATCATAATAATCTTTTTATTAAAAATAATTTATTAAAATATTTTTGTTAATTATTTATTAAAAAAATAATAATAAAGTAATAAAAAATGAAAAGTGAAAAAGTGAAAAATGAAAAGTGAGTTGGAAAGTGAAAAATGAAAAAGTGAAAAATTAAAAGTGAGTTGGAAAGTAAAAAATGAAAAAGTGAAAAGTGAAAAATAGGTTGAAAAATAAAAAGTGAATTGAAAAAAATCAACAAAAAACATTTTTTACCCCTAAATTATTAATTTAGATTAAGATAACAAAAGAGTATTTTGGTAATCTCTATAGCAACAACTTTCCTTATATTATAGATTATGGTGAGTAAGAATTATGGGATTGCGCATGAAATGAAAAGATTCGAAGATGAATCGAACACTGATTAAGAGAGTAAAGTATACGCTATTTGAAGCTAAGTTGTTATGCATTATTAATGTGAAATATTTTATACTCTCAATATATTATATTCATAAAATATTTTACATTAATAATCCATAACTATTCATCTTTTAAAAAAAAAACTGAAAGAGTATTTTTAAAAAAATTATAAATTCTCTTATGACATACACAACTACCAAAGTTACATTACACCCTTAATTTTATTTATCTAAAAATCTCTTAATAGAACTAAATCATTTTAAAATAAAATACTTTTTCTGAATCCATTACAACCATTTTTGACAAAGATTCAGCAAAATTCATTTGCATATTTTTACGATAACCTAACAGATCTTTCATCATCAACTTCTGAAAAAAAAAATTAAGAAAATTTAATTCATAGTAGTAGATGGTAGGTGGGAGTTATAGTATTATTAATTTCGACAATCATCATTACACATGAATTCCATTTTAAGAACAATAACAACAACGTTAATACCAAGAACAATCCCTGTCTCCAAATTCATGGATTCTTCTCCCAACGCCACCATTGGAGGATCTCAGAGGCTTCTAGCTTTGGCACAACACCTTCGCCTCTACAAGCCACCACCTTTCCCTGAAGATATCTTCGAACAGAGCATTGAAGATAGTGGTAGCGGCAAAGTTGTATCTCAATTGGGTTTTCCTGAATCAGCCACCACAATTCAACACCCGGAGAAATTCAAACCTAAGAAAGCTGCGGTTTTGATTTGTCTCTTTGAAGGTGATCATGGGGATCTAAGGGTTATTCTCACTAAGCGGTCTTCTAAGCTTTCTTCTCATTCGGGTTAGTTCAGTTGAGGGTTTTGAATGTAGAGCATTGTTTTGTGTAATCTGGTTTTTAATTTTCAGTTTTTGAATTCAATTGTGTTTTGTTTGTAGGTGAAGTGTCTTTGCCAGGCGGGAAGGCTGATGAAGGGGATAAGGATGACGCGGATACTGCGAAAAGAGAGGCAAATGAGGAAATTGGGTTGGATCCTGAACTTGTCAATGTTGTTACTGTTCTTGAACCATTCTTGTCTAAGGTATATATTCTGTTCAATTATTCATTAACTGAAATGGAGTTATCATGAGTATTTAACTATGAAGCACGGTTCACCTTTATGAAAATTATGTCTGTCATTGATGTTTGGTTCATGAAATACTTATGTGCTGGGAATTGTTGATTTTTTTGAATGTGTCTTTAAGTCGAGATCTGCTTTATCATATTTCGCTTGTGAAGGAGATTCCATGCCGCGAGAGGAATAAGTTTGTAATAGGTAATTTGTGGTTTGAGTCTGAGATGATCATTTCAGAAGTTGGGCTGCTGTCACTAGTTATAAATTTGTATTAATGGAAATCATGTTTTCATTCGCCGGTGTTAGATAGTTTGCACACTTTTTGTCAGTCTATTTTTCATTTGTTTCGGTTTGAAAGGGTTCATTGGGGAAATTTCACCTATCATTGTTTCTTTTACAGCACCTTCTAAGAGTAGTTCCTGTCATCGGCATACTTCATGATAAAAAAGCGTTCAGACCTGTTCTGAATCCTGCAGAAGTGGAATCAGTATTTGACGCGCCTTTAGAAATGTTTCTCAAGGTACCATGCTTAGTGTTAATTTTAACTCACCTCATCTTCCTTTTTGTGTATTCATCTTAAAATTGTCTAATGCCGTAATTCATTTAAGCAGGATGAAAATCGGAGTCAGGAGGAGAGAGAGTGGATGGGAGAGAAGTATTTGATACATTTTTTTGACTACGACGACATTGAGCAGAAAAAATATCTGATATGGGGATTGACCGCCGGGATTTTGATTAGGGCTGCATCAGTTGTGTACCAACGGCCACCTGTTTTCATTGAGCAGAATCCGAAATTCAAGCTTCCACAGGTTGTAAGCAAGGACAGTTCAATGACTTGAGTTCAATAACCATTTGTATCATATGTTTTTTTCTTCATCCTGCAAGAATATATATTTGTCACAAATATAATTTATATTTCCTGGTAGAAAGGAAGAGGATACTCTCCATCACTTGGAACTCGCCTTGTGTTCGGATATCTAATTATCGGTAGAATCAATTAAATGGAAAGGGATGGGGAAGAAAAATCAGGATAATTTTGGGATTCTGGTATAATAAAATGTTGTAAAGGCTTTATTCTATTATTTGGAAATGGATGAAATGATAAGGAGATGATGATGCAAAATGAACTTGGATTGTTTATATCATTTTTAATCTATAGATGTGATAGCAATTTGCCATTTAAGATACTGACATCTATCTTTGTTTTTAAGGATTTTATTTAAGGAAATTTATCTTTTATTAAGTTTATGTATCTAATTTTGATTTGTTAAGAATTTCTAGTATCTTTTAGTTATAACTATGCCTGAGTGTCTTATGTGCCTTATATGTCGTATCCTATCTGGTGGTTTGCTGCTACATATCCATTTTTGCCTCAGTGCTTTGTTGAAAATTCATGATTTGCGGAAAATCCAAGTTAGTGTTGGAATGTATAGACTTGAATACAGTGGTTACTTTGTAAGTTGAGTTGAATAGATCCGTCTCTGCAGCACAAGTCATTTTCTAACGACACTGTTGGCAAGTTTTAGTAAGGATAAAACTTGGACAGTTCTCTGTCAAAAAACTTAAGTCAGTTCTATAGCTGTTGGTGCTGCTTTCCTCTAAAAAAATATTATACATGGGAAAAAAGAATTGATTATGTTAATACTGTTAATAAATAAATATTACAGCCATTGTAATCTAATAGAAAAACATCTTAAACACTCTACAAAAGTTTTGTCCTTGTAAATGACTAGTATCTATTCCGGAGAGCAGAACAGCCGATATATTAGTGACACAAACACTAATACAATTCATGCTAATGAACATATTATTCTTTAAGATTAAAATCACCTTCCTACCCTTAAAAGTTAATGGATGTTAAAGGGTAATCGCATATACCACTGATTGACATGGCTGCTCTCTACGTGATAGCAGCGGCATTCTGAATCCAACCTTATTCTTGCAATTGTCCGAGTCACACGTCTGTGATGGAACAACACAGTTTGACGAGGCTTTTTGATTTTGCTGTTCAGGGCTGAGATAACGGTTGGAACGGCTGAGTTTGATAACATAAATATCTCTATGTTTGTTTTTTAATATAGGCCATGTTGTAAATAGTTAATTTTACTATTTTTACTTTTAGTATTATTAATATTTTATGTTTGCTCATTAGGTCAGAATGGTTTATTTAAAGAGATTAGTGCTTGTGTTTCGTTAGGTTAGAATGGTTTATTTAAAGACATTAGTGTTTGTGTTCCGTTAAATCAGCTCAGTTGATAGTTGTGCAGAAACATCAAATGCAAAGACGCGAATTCGAACCTACGACATCCCACTTATTCACCATTAAGAAGTGAAATTCTAGCCACTAAACTAATAGACAAAAAAACGAGATTAATGTTTGTATATTCATTATCACAAATAATATTTAGATTTAACATGGTATCTTGGCATGGCATGAGAGGCTATCCAAGACCACTTGTTAGGCTTCCCGCATCATTCACGCTTCGGCCTCATTTAGGACCGAGTGTGAGGGGTGTTTTGGAATTTTTGCCTTCATTGCGGTCCGCCTAGTCATCTAACTTGGTCTGTGTTGTATTTATAAGTGGAGGTAATCCTCAACTTATATGCCGGTTTTGTAGGGATAAGAGTTTTGTAGGAATGAGTTAGACTCAATCATGAGACGCAATACGTCAGTAGTTGGTGAAAGTTATGCGTGATTCGACAGTAGTTGGTGAAAGTTAGAATGACATGGGCAAATGAATGTAAGCTTATATGCATGAATATCTTGTCAGACAATTATTTCAGGTGGGAATCATATATTGAAAATGCAAAAATACTTGGCCTCTTACTTAATAGTGAAGCTTAAATGCGTGTAAAAATCATTTCATTCCAAATACTTACATATCAACCTTTAAAAAAAAAAATACAAACTCTCTTTACAAAGCTAATGAAGGGACCAAGTTTCCAAAAAGCTGTTCATTGTTGATTAATCTTCATTTTGAGGCCTCTCAAGCTCATGTTTTTCCTCATTAATCTTCATTTTGGTTTAAATAATCTATCTTACACTGGAAGACTAATCATATCGAAGAAACTAGAGACAGAACCAGGCTTGGAATTTCATAATCTTGCTCATATTCAAGGACAGTGAAATTCCCACAGAAAAAAGGAAAAATGTAAACCATGATATGTTAACATTTTCATTCCATGTTCAGCTGAATACCTCATAAAATTTCTCAATGACAAGTAAACCCGAGTCTATAGACTCCAACGGATCCTTTCGAAGACGGTGTCTCAAGCAGTTAGGAATGACAATAGCGATATCCTCTGCACTTACTCTATCTCTTCCCTTGAGGGCAGAAAGAGCTTTTGCAGCTCTATTCGTTACAATATCTCCTCTTAATCCATCCACATTCAAATCTGCACAAACCTGAGAGATTTTCACCTTGAGTTCATGGTCTATTTCAACAGAAGCAAGAAAACTCCTTGCGGAGGTAATTTGTTGCTCGAGCTTTTCCTGCTCAGCTTTGTAAGAATCTCGAAACTCATTCGGATTTTTATCAAAACGCACTCTCTCCTCCACAATCTTCACTCTTAGCTCAGCCTCCCTCACAGTCCCCACTTGAGCATGCATTCCAAACCTATCCAACAGCTGTGGCCTGAGTTCCCCTTCTTCAGGATTTCCCGAACCAATAAGAATGAACCGAGCAGGATGCGCGATTGAAATACCTTCTCTCTCCACCGTGTTCCAACCCGATGCAGCAGAATCCAATAAGACATCAACTAAGTGATCATCCAAGAGATTAACTTCATCTACATACAGAATTCCCCTATTAGCTTTCGCCAGTAAACCAGGCTCAAACGCCTTCACACCCTCCGTCAGTGCTTTTTCAATATCAATCGTCCCACAAACTCGGTCTTCTGTAGCTCCCAACGGTAAATCCACCATGTTAATTTTGGCAAACACAACTTCAAGCTGTTCTCCTTTCAACACACGCTCTCTTACTTCAATACTCATGAATTCTGGATCTTCTGGATCTGAATTATATGGATCGCCAGCAACAACCTTGATTTCAGGAAGCAAATCGACTAATGACCTAACAGTTGTAGATTTCCCGGTTCCCCTATCGCCCATGATCATTACACCTCCGATCTTTGGATCAATCACATTTAGCAGGAGACAAAGCTTCATCTCATCCTGTCCAACTATTGCAGAAAACGGGTACACCGGCCTTTGGCTTTCTTTAGAAACAATCCTCTGAATCTGATTATGCTAAGTTTACAGAGTTATGATGTTACCGAAAATGCAGAAACTGCAAATTAAGGGTAAGAATGACAGAAGCTAAAATGAAAAATCTCTTACCTACCTGTTGAGGAGAGTTAATTTCAGTGGCAACACTCAGAACTGAAAACTGAGACTTTCCTTTAACTTCATGAAATCCAATTCCACCCCAAAACTTATTCACATATACTTGCCCTGCAAAGCCACAACTGTTAAATATCGTTGATAATTTACCATTTCCATTAAAAACTCCGCAAGATCAAAAAACGTTCATAGCTTTGACCAAAATAAATAGAAAATAGGTTTGCGGCATGCCTCACAGGAAAATTATGGTGAAGTTTGTAAGACAATTTACCTTTGGTTAGGGAGAGAGAATGAGTGGAAGGGCAAGAGTGATGTATTGAAGACAAGGTTGCAATTGAAGAAGTTCGCAAAGCGGATGCCATAACTTTTATGCAGTAGCTGCAGCTTCTTCCTTGTGTTGTTGCGTTTCTATTCACATTCAAAGTTACTCACATGGAAAGCTTGGTATATGGCATAAGAAGACAGCTATGAAGCGCCGACACGCCATCCAGAAGGCGTGTCGCCGCGTCGGACACGTATCGGACACGGATACTCGTACGACACGCGTACGACACGTATCTGACACGTTTTTGCAGTGTCCAACAAAAAAAATAATTTAATTGCAGCGGACACGGATACGACACCTTGTTTCAAATAAAGGACACACCTAACTCAAAAAAATTTAGATTTAAAAAAAAAAAAGAGGCTCAACTCAATAATTATTAGATTTTGATTTATAAAAATAATAAGATTTTCTTACCTTTCATATTTCACTTCTCCACTATAAAAATAACACAATTAGGATTCCTTATTTTTTTCTTATTCAGGATTCCTTATTTTTTTCTTATTCCACAGTTTAGAGACCGGTTTTATCAGTATAGAGGGACTATGATATGATTTGTATTATTTTGTTTTTGTGGATTTATGTCTTTTTTTTGTTAATTGAAAGTACTAAGTTTAAATATATATAAATTTTACTTCTCGTTTCAAACTCTATAAATTGTGCTCATGCATTGCATTATTATATGAATATATGAAATATATATAGCCGTGTCCGTGTCCTATGTTTTCTATATTAGCGGTGTCCTCGTGTCCGTGTCCGTGTCGTATCCCGTGTCCGTATCCGAGTCCGGGCTTCATAGGAAGACAGGTTTTATTATTTCAGTCTTATGCAGATAGCTTATTATATATATAATCGTTTGTTTTTTTAACAGAAAATGATGACAAATGTGCGAAAAGAGGACCATTTAAGTTGTTAATAATTCAATATAGATTTTGTACCTTTTGACTTTGGTGAAGGGGCCAATGTTTAGAATGAAAGAACATAATGAGAGAGAAGATGGAGAGAAAAGTGGAAGTTAAAGAATCTTTGCTTAAGAAAGATGAGTATGACTGAAGAATTAACTTGTTTGAGATGCTAAAGTGTTCATTCATCCAACTCTTATGCATATTTTAAGAGATTGTTACATGTCAAAAATCATGAAGTAGTATTAATCAAAATGTGTGGCATGTTGTTTTCTTTAAGTTTTATTGAAATCCTATATAACACCGACACCTTTGAAAAAAAACGTGTATGTGTCAGACACCTACACCAACATTTGTGATTACGTTTAATGTATTTACTTTTTTCAAACTATTATTAGTGTCGGCGTGTCAGTGTCAGGATCATGTTCGGAGTGTCCGTGCTTCATAGTTGAAATCTATCCACCAAAAGTTTTGTGAAATCCCCTGAAATTTATCATCTTTCTTTGGTGTCTCCATTTGGTTCATTTGGAAAAATAGGAATTAACTTGTCCTTTGGCTGATTTTGCCATGGGCTTTGTTTTCACCCTTGTTGTTTAGGGTTATGTTCACATTACTGAAAGTGAACTCTCAATCTAGCTAGAGAGGCCTCTTTCTATTGTCATGTTATTTTTAAAGTTGCTCAACGCTTTTCACAAGGGGGATATCTCAATTCTCCCTCTTCATTGCACCCTTTTCTGACTTCATACAAATGTTGAGACTTTTGAATTGGCAGATGCTAGAAGGAAAAACCAGAAAATGGATTGATATAAATCACAACTTCAGCTAAACCAAAATCTAATAATATTTGCTAACAGGCTTATAATTTATAAACACACGGATCATACAAAAGCTTCCTGCAAAATTCAAAAGGCAAACTATGAACATTCTAGCCACCAAACTTGTGTGCTCAATAATTTGGTTTTGGAACTACATCATCATTAGAGTTTTTGCCAAACTGAGACATAAATGTGTTATCATTTATCTTTTTATGTTGTTATGAGAAGATATACTAGGCCTTTCAGGTATTCAACAATCTCTGATCCACCAAGCTTTGAACTTCCATAGACTCTATCAACAAACGTGATTGGTACCTGTACACATGGGAAACTAAGGTAAGCTACAAAGTGAATAATGAAAAGAAAACTAAGGAAAAAGTTATATATCAAAAAAAGAAAACAAAGGTAACCATCATGGGTTAAGTAATTGCACCTCTTCGATATGGTACCCTTTTCTGGATGCTCTTACTATCATCTCCATTTGAAAGACATATCCCTTGCTAACGCAGCAACTAATGATATCTTCGAGCACTGATTTCTTATAAAGTCTACCAAAAAAAAAAAGAAGAACAGTACATCAATCTCAAAACCAGTCAACAGAGGAACAATGAACAACAACACTATCCAAACTGTTTAATATCCATTATCAAGCTCTATACCTAAAAGACCCTGTCAAATCTGAGACACCAGGCCATAAAAGTGTGTGTGCAAGAACATTTGCTCCCCTGCTTGTTAGTTTGCGCATAAGATTCCATCCATGCACACCACCGTCTTTAACATAACGAGTCCCTGTAACTATATCAGCACCAGTTTCCAACTGCTTTCTGAAAAACAAAAAGGGCAGAGTTAGGTTGTGGCAGGTGGGAAGAAAACAAGAAAAACACGATTAAAAGCTCTCCTTACCTAAGGAAGCCAGGCAAATATTTTGGCTGCAGAAGAACTAAACAGATCAGAAAAATAATAATACAATGCCACAACAAACAAATTCTCCAAACTAAATCTAAAACAAAGTTCATCCAAGTCTTAATTATTCTTCAAAACTGCAACCTATTGTCTACATGTCAACAGAAGAATTTACATGGTGTGATAGATCGGCATCCATAATGACAACAAAATTTCCAGATGCATGCTTCATGCCATGAATATAGGCCGTTCCTGCAAATTAATAACATCAAAGACCAATCTATCAAGATCATTAAGCAAAAGCATCAAGTAAACATACCTAAACCCATCTTCCTAGGTCTCGCTCTTAACAACTGCAACCACAAGAATAAACACGGTTACTCTAAATGATATAACAGATCACAAATTACTAGTCATTTATCTATGTAAAGGTCACTGCTTACAATCCGATCTTCTCCGTAAACCTGCTGCAGTTGTTTCACAATATCCTGAGTTCCATCAGGACTCCCGTCGTCGACAACAATAACTTCAAAATCAACATCTCTAAAATTGAGCAACAGAAAGAAGTATTCATAAATATGATTGATCATAATATAAAAGGAACAAAAATTGAAGAGAGAGTATATAGAAATTACGGAAGGTGTTTGAATATAAGGTAAATAATGAGGCTTATGTTGAGTCGTTCGTTATATGTAGGAACAATTATACTGTACTTGTTTTTCTGCTTCTGCGTATCCATTCCTATCTAAACATGAAAGAATTCCACTCAATCAAAACCAGAAAGTGATTATTGAAAACCTTATACTATACATGAAAGGAGGAACATGATTATCAATTTCATATAATCAAATCCAAATTCGTATAACCTTGAGTTATTCAATAAGATCTGAGAATCAATGAAAGTTCCGATAATAAGCGGGATGAAATTAGTTTTGTAATTGGGAGTTTCAACATTAATCATACCAACTTGGACCGGGTAAGAACAGAAATGGTGCTATCATGGAATAACAACAGTTATGATTAAAGAAAATTAAAGAGAAAGTGGTAGAGATTAACGAACCTGATGGCGTAGAAAGTGAGATCACGAAGAACAGACACACATTCAGTCACCGTAGCAGCCGTTGACGTGGAAACTAGAAGGCGAAACCAATGTCTGCTCCCAAAATCTTTTTTACTTTTACAGTTTTACCCATGGTTTTTATACAAAGATATTACTTTTTGATAAGGTTATATTTTTATTTCCTCAAAAGAATCTGTTTATTTTTTAGGTACAAGAGTTTGCTTTATTAATTATATTATGATTAATTACAATTTTGGTACTCTATTTTAATTGATTTATGAAATTGATTAATTAATTTTAAATTTAAACCGTTATGATATTTTTATTTTAAATTTAAACCGTTTTGGTTTTTCTCTCATTCTTTTAGATTATGTTTGGGAGTTTGGAGGGAAAGGGAGGGGAGATTTTTGAAAAAATAAAAGGATTGGATGAAAATAATTAAATGATTTTGGTTGGGAGGATGTTAGAGGGTTTGCTTTTATTCATAACACTAAAAATCCCTTAATTCGAGAAACTCAAAATTTGTATTGAATGAGGACTTTTGATGGCTTACATAAATTTTTAATATATCTTTTATGTTGTTATTCGAGGTGGCAAAACGAGCCGCTCACCCCGCCCTGCCTTAAACCTTCCAAAAAAAAAAAAGCGGGGCGGGCATGCCAGCCAAGTCGAAATGGGCGTAAAATCAAATCCGCCTCGCCAAGGTGGCGGGTTGGCGGACGGCGGGCTTGGCCGCCTATATTTTTATTATTTATTTTTCAATTTTTAATAAATTAATAATTTTTTTTTACCCTTCGATTAAAATTTTCACTTATTTTTTAGAAATATTTTGTATAAAGCATCTTTCTAACCAATTTTACTTAAAACAATATTGCATATATTCACAAATAAATGTATAAATCAAATCATCAAGAATTAGAATTATTATAATTAACTAAAATAAGGGCAAACTTAAGGCGAGATAGACTGAACGAATAAGCGAGGCGAATTTTGGTGGGCGGGCGGGTTTTGGTGGGTGACAGACACAAAATCTCAACCCAACCCGCTATTTTATGACGGATGCGTGGGCTGGCCTGACGAACCACGACCCGTTTTGTCACCCATAATTGTTATAGTATTCAGAAAGTTAAAAATATAGTAATGATATACACTCTTTTATCATTCTATACAAAATCAGTTTTTCAAAAAATGTCAAATATTTTTCTATATTTTTTTAAAATTTAGTTTTTGAAAGTCTTCTTCTCCACTCTCTTCCAAACTCCCAAACATAGCCTTACTCTAAAAATTAATGAATTTTCCATTTTTTAAATGACAAGTTAGTTAAGAAACATGACAAATCGTTGAATATAGACATGTTGTTGAACTTTATAGTTAAAAATATAAGTTAAAAATGAATATTTCATTGATTTTTTATGAAAAAACATGAGAAGGAAATTAAAACTGTTTGAATTTAAAATAGAGTGTTGTGAAAAACGATACCAATAACAAAGTATAATAGGGAATTAGGGAAGAGAATAAGAACACAAGAATTGGTTATAACTGCTATTCTTTTACTTTCTCTTAAAACAAGATTACAAGTTTACAAGAATAACAAATAACCTCTCTCACCTTAAATTAGGATTTGCAGCTTAGCAATGATGAGAGACTAGTATGCTATTTATAATAAAACCTAACATACTAACTAATGGGCTTTTTCCACAAGGCCCATTACACAAGTCAACTTAATAAACAAGCTAACTTAACAAATTAGGGTTTAAACACTAAAACCTAATTTAACATGCTAACAACCCTAGCATCTTCGACACAAGCATGTGAACAACCTTCGACTTCATGCTTAACCCTGTCGAACCAAGAAGCTACCCTTCGGCCATACTAGAGTTCGATCCAAAATCTCACAAATCTCCACCTTGGATCTAACTCTACAACATCAAGGGAACAAACTAGCTTTCTTCATGCAGCTTTATCAACTGCATACAGTGGAAAAACTTGCAACTCGGCAATGTCTTGGTGATCATATCAGCAGCATTGTCTTCAGTCGAAACCTTCAGCACTTGGACTTCTCCACGCTCGATTACTCCTCTGACGAAATGCAGTCTCACATCAATGTGCTTAGTTCGCTCATGATAGGCTGAATTCTTCGACAGGTGTATTGCACTTTGACTATCACATTTAACAGTGATACCTCGACCTTGAAGTTTCAGCTCCTTCGCAAAACCTTCAAGCCACAATGTTTCTTTCACAGCTTCAGTTAATGCAATGTACTCCGCTTCAGTGGTTGATAGAGCAACAACCTTCTGAAGTGTTGCTTTCCAACTAATTGCAGTGCCAAACATAGTGAAAACATATCCAGAAATAGATTTTCTGGAATCCATACAACCTGCATAATCAGAGTCGACATATCCTTCTATTACTGCTTTACTATCTTCACCCAAGGCTCCACCATAAATTACGCTGTGTGCTTTCTCGATCATAGTTGTCTTCTCCGCTGCCGTTAATGCAGCATTCATGGCTGCCTCTCCCTTCAACGCTTCCAAACAACCCTGCTGAACCAGTAGGGCTTTCATCTTCAAGCGCCACAGACCGAAATCATTCACTCCGGTGAATTTTTCAATCTCATACTTTGTTGAAGGCATCTTCTCCACGCTCACCGCACCAATTTGTTGTGAAAAACGATACCAATAACAAAGTATAATAGGGAATTAGGGAAGAGAATAAGAACACAAGAATTGGTTATAACTGCTATTCTTTTACTTTCTCTTAAAACAAGATTACAAGTTTACAAGAATAACAAATAACCTCTCTCACCTTAAATTAGGATTTGCAGCTTAGCAATGATGAGAGACTAGTATGCTATTTATAATAAAACCTAACATACTAACTAATGGGCTTTTTCCACAAGGCCCATTACACAAGTCAACTTAATAAACAAGCTAACTTAACAAATTAGGGTTTAAACACTAAAACCTAATTTAACATGCTAACAACCCTAGCATCTTCGACACAAGCATGTGAACAACCTTCGACTTCATGCTTAACCCTGTCGAACCAAGAAGCTACCCTTCGGCCATACTAGAGTTCGATCCAAAATCTCACATAGAGAAATCAAAAGGAGGATTAATTTTATGAATAAGATAAATTGGAGAATTTTACCATTATATTATAAATATTCATTCAGAAATACTAATAATCTTTTTTTCTCAAAAGAAATGTCATTTAAATTTTTATTTAGAGATTTAAAAATGCGTTAAAAATAAATAACTTTATTTTATTAAAATACTCTTATTAATTACTTCATCTAAAATAAAATAAAATATTTTAAAAATAGTGTATTAATAGTAGTTAAATGATATAAAATAAAAATATTTTTATCTTATATCATTTAACTGTGAAAGCCTTAATTAAAGCGATTTAAATTTTTTTTTGCAAAGTCTATGCCTTTCATCATCTCCTTCGTCTTATCAAACTTAAATAGTCAGGTATTTTTCTCAATTCAGCTTTTTCTTCTCAGTGTTTACCGTTTTTCTAGATAGAATGAGTAATACAACGATTAACATAGAGAGTGATTCTTATAGTGATACCTCATCTTCTGCAAGAATAGGAGTATCTCCTGATTCTCATCTTCCTCCTCTTAGTCCCAATTATGAAACTAAAAATCATACATTTATTTGATGATTTCTGACTCAAAGGGTATTTGGGAATTCCTTGGAGGAAGGAATTCTTCATTTGACTAGTTAGAAACCCTTTTATTAAATGTTGGAGGAGAAGTTAATCACGCCTAGGTCCCTATGCCCCATCCCATCTTAACCAATGAGGAGATACAAGCCAATTGGAATAGGATAACAGAGGAGAGAATGCACTCAGGATTATATTCGGCTTTGCCTGAAGAATAATAACGATGAGCCTAGTGAAGCTGATGTGATGACCTTCTTGAACCTCTGAAATTGGTCGGACGTAGCGGAGCTTGAATGGATGGACGTAAAAGTGGCGGGAACTCCCTCTGTTATGAGCACAAAGGCTACCATAGATGTTGCCGCAATTGTGGTCGGTGATCCCTTGGAATAGTCGCCTCTTCTATTGGGGCCAGAGTAGAGGATATGCAGTTCCTTCGATGACTGTGAAATCCTTTTTTTCAAGAGAGACATGAGCTAGTAATGACCTTGACTTTCCATCTATCCAAGAAATGCCTTATCCCATGTTTCCTATGGTGAGACGATAAGAAACTCCAAGGACGCGAGGCGATACCTCCCTTTAGGCAAAACTTACTCGTTACCTCTCCTAGACCGTATAGAGGCATCACAACCTAGACGAGACCCTTTGTCATTATAACACTACAAATATACTAAATCCCTGTAAAAAATGGACACTCAAGAAATCTAATTTTGATTTTCACACTCTGAAACTTTGAATGAATCCTTGAATAATAACACCTATATATTATCTGAAATAGTAATGATTCCAATTCGATCGTATGTATATATGTTTCATTCTAAGACTAATTTTTATGTAGTTTAAGAAAAAGGATGATGCACTTACAATATAAATTATTTTTACACTGTTAATCCATGACAATCATACATTCCACTAAATCAGACTATAAATTTAAAATACTTGTATAATTTAGCATTTTAAAATATTTTGAATGAATGTTTGTGTAATTCTTGTTTAGATTTTCAATACACTAACTCACCTAGCTTTCTCTTTTTGGCCCTTTTGTTAAAAACAAATAAATAGTTATTAAAAAAAACGGGAGGACCATGGTAATCCCACAATGCTTACTTCCTTTTGCCTCCATTTCTCGTCTGTTACCCGCCTTTACGAAGTACGGGCTTAGAAGCCGTTACTATTTAAAGCTCTCATTCGAAAGCACAATGCTTACTTCCATTGTTCCCTCCTCACGCTCTCAGTGACGGGAAATTTTCTCGCGCTTCTTTCTCTTCTCACCTCAACCGTTCAAAACCCTATCGCCGCCGATCGTCACTACCGCTCGGTTGCTGAAGTTGCAAATCGCTTCCATCTCCTCCATCTCCCGAACATACGATCTCCGATTCCGCCGATTCCACTACGTTTCTCGAATCTGTAACTCCGCATTTCTGTTTTACTTCTCACTATATCTCTTTGCGATATCAACACTTCATGTGCGTGCTTTGTGCTACTGCGTTTCATTTTCTATATCAATTTAGTTAAATTGCTATATATGGAGTTCAACTATTTCCAATCGCTGTAACCATTATACACGCATACGTGCTTGATTTATGATCAGTTTCTGTTTACTTTTAACGAACTACGAAATTGTGCGATGTATTTGACTAATAGTTTTCTCTCTCACTGAATCTCTCATGTTGCTGATTTCGTATCTATGCGATTCAAATCAGTTGCAATTGACTTCCGAATCTGATATTTTCATGGATCGCCATTGTTGATTCTCTGTGCGGCATCATAATGTGATTTTTCTGCAATATGTTTTGATCTAATAGCATCTCACAGTAGGAGACATTTCGTTTCTATTTTTCTCGTAATACATAATTAGGTTAGTTTTTTTCTTTCCACCATTACTCTAGGTGGTTATATTGTTTATACTTTGTTTTCTGGTACGGCTATGATACTTTAAAGCATGTATAAGCATTTTGGAACTTTTCCCTTAACTTGTAAACTTGCACTTGTTATATCTTACCGGCTGAATTACAATTTATGATTAAAGGTGAACATATTTCTGATTTTGGAAGATTGACCTAAAGAGTGGCTTATAACATCTACTGTTAGTTCATATGCTAATTACTTTAGCGATTCTTTGGTTTAAGTATTCTATGATGGAAATATGATCAATAGGATATTGCGTATTACTAGTCTCCCGATGTTTGGAGTATATTTGACAGGATACCGTATAATCGTATATTATAATCCTACATATTCTATTATTCAAATTGGTTATTAGTGATTCATATTTTCTTGTCTTATTTCAGTAGATATTTGACACAATTCTTCACCATTAGAGCACCTTAGAGACTTGTCTCGTTGTTTGACATTTGCACCTGAATAATTTTTCTTTTCATTTTGTAACCTTTTAAAACATCTATAATTCATAATAGTTGTTTTAGTTTTTGCTGGTGGCTGGATTTACAGGCAGAATATTCTATTCCCTATTTTTTATTTGGAATATTACAACTTTATCATACATGATGCGTGAATCAGGAAATTTTTCAACCTCAAGGAATGGCAGAACAGCAGAAGGAATCCCCGCCTAAAGATTTGAAGAAGAAAAAGTCATTGCTAGGTTTTTCTCTATATTGATTCTTTACTTTTATTATGTAGTGAGTATCATTTGTAGGTTCGTCCATTCCCCCCGTACATTCCTTTAAGGCTATTATCTTTGTGCTGTTTCTTTATCCTAAGGGTTGACACAGGTTTCTTAGATATCTCTCGACCTGTAAATTTGTGAGATTGCATTCTAATCTACACTCGGAAAAAGTAAATAAACACACACACACACACACACAGTTTCATTTTCCGGCAGTTATCCTTAAACAATAACACTGATGTCACATAAGTTTTAATTTTGCTTCTCCTTTGGATTTTTTTATAATTCAAGCAGATGATGATTTCGGGACAGAATTTCTTGGCTCCTGGAAACCCATGTCAATGGCAGATGATGATGCTATGGATTTTAGCTTTAACACAGGTTCTAAAAGCAAGAAAAAGATATTCGACTTTGAAAAAATGTAAGCACCCTTAATGTTAGTTTCAATTATTCAAAATAAAATATGGATAGCAAGGACTCTGATACTGGTTTCAAACTTCTCTGATTTAAAATGTTTTAGGTTGATATATTCCATGGTCAGTCTTGCAGATGAATTAAATGTGCAGTAGTTTGGTTATTATGCAGATTTACAATGGTTATGATGTTTATGTAAAAGAATATTTCATTTAAGGAATATATTATCTGGAGATACATATATGCTTATACAATCCATTTGCAAGTTTGTAGTTCCTTACCAATTGTTACTAATTATCTTTGGTAGGGACATGAATTTTGATCTGGATACTGCTTTTGGCAAAATATCATCATTTAAGGTGGACATGTCAGATCTTGATTTTACATGCCCACCCAAAAAGCCTTCTCAGTCTACGGACAAAAAGGGAGAAGCTTCTTGTGCAAAAGGAGGGAAACAAGATGGATTTAATTTCAGCTTTGATTTTAATGAGTAAGTGGGGGGTAATTATTCAAGCCAACTTAATGCACAAATATGTTATTTTTGAGTTATGCAACATCAATTTGAGTGATTAAAGGTACACATCTTCTCATATTATCTTGCCTTTTATTGGTGTAGGTTGGATAGCTTCAATCTCGATTCAAACTTACTAAACGTAGATACTAGTAATGACGACAGTTACCTGAGAAAGAAAGGAGTTACTGCAGAAGGAAATAATAGTGAAGATGCTAAAAAGCCTAACATCAATGATGATGACAGAGGTGTTCGCTCATCTAGTGATAATAAGACAACGAAACCTCGAGCATCAGAGAGGCTGGAAACTTTGAATACTGAGACTTCAGTTGGTAACCTAGGGAATCTAGTTTCCAGACAGGATATTTCTGTTTCCAAATTTTCTTCCTCTGAGAACCTTGACACGGAAGTTAAGAATCAGACTTCTGATCTTAGTAAGATAACAAGCATGAAAGAAATGGATCAAGAAAAAGACTTGTCCGAGGAGACAAAGTCAACCAAATCAAAATCTGAGCAGGTTATTGACAAGGTACCTTCCAAGTCTGTCAGTCCAAGTGATTCAGAGCAAGACACTGTCTCAGAAAAGCATACAAATGTTTCTTTATCTGGAACAAGACGAATTAATGTTGCAGCTGATAAACAAGTGATTAATGGTAAGGCAACATCTGTAGATTCCGATGTTGTAGACTTACTGTTAGAGCATTCATCCCTACCTCTTACCTCTGAATCAGATGGCATTGTTAGAGAAGCAATAAATCTAGGTAGCAGTGCTGAAGAAGTTTCTAATGACACTCAACCAGAAAATAGTTATTCAAGTTCCGGAAATATCACTAAAGTTGATTCCTTGAAGAAGAACTCATGTGACAATAGCATAAGAGAAAATAAAAGAACAGCTTTGGAGTGTCACTTGGCTACATCAAGCAGGTCAAACTGTTACTTTTCTTTTTAGGATCATGTCTTTGTAAGTTTTTTATTATTAGCTGAGTTGCTGAAACTCCTTTTCTGCAAGGTAGCAAGGGCATAATGAATTTGGTTTTAGAATTATTTACTGATTTTCATAACATTCACTCATTTAATGCAGTAACCCCATAGTTGATAAAGTCTCGCTGATGAAAGATAAAGATCTCCAAGTGAAGAAGTCAAATATAGTCAGTATCCTAGAGAACAAAAGGTCTTTAAAAAATCCTTCATCAACATCTGGAACAAAGAGTGTAGTCTCCTCCGACTGTAAAAAAAATGCCGACATAAACCTGAGATCCATAGCCCAAGAAAGGTGTGTTATACTTACCTCAATAAATGTATTTGCCGGCCTTTCAATTGTAGAATGTCTTTATATATATTTTCCTCAACAGGAACAGCTTCAAATCCAATGAGACAAAGTATGGGGGCAAAATGGTAAGCGGTTCACTCCAAGGTTCTAGCAAAGTAATTAGGGATGCACCAGCAGTTCTTGGCAGCAAAGATGATCCTAAAAGTTGTAATGCCAGGTAATTTATATTCTCCTGGATTTCAGTTATACGGGAAGCTTCTTATTTTATAAACAAAAATTTTTGCAACTGCAAAGATGATATCTTTGTGGAATTTAGGTTGTTACTTCACAAGTAATGAATGTAACTGTTACTTCCGATCATGATCAGGAAGGGCGTTGTTTTTGATGGTTCGCCAAGCGCAGGAAAGTTGGCTGGAAATATGAAATCATTTCATGAAGATGTAAATAAAAGAAAGGCCATGTTTCTGTAAACGGGCATGTCAACAAAAAATGTTAATATTTTGAGGTAAGGCTTCTGCTGTTGAATGCTGACTTTTGTTAGGCTAGTTGGTGGCTGAACTAAAAGTCATACCAGAAACCAGATGCTAATTTGTGGATATGTATGAATTTGTGTTGGTTGGTTTTGCTAACAGGCAACATTATAAAGTCATATTGGCGGTACTTGCCAATGCTTTATTTAACTAGATGTAAACCCATGTGTCTGATGAGTTAGAAAATAATTTTGGTTTGAACTTTGTTTAATTACAAAACATGTTCTCAGTTCCAACATTTACACAGTATAAATTATGTGTCTTGAGTTATATCTGTCATAATTTTAACACAGCTCACTTTACAACCATACCAAGACAACTTTTTCCCAACATTCTCTCAATGCCTTGTTCTTGTTCTTAAACTTTTGGTTGTTAGATTGGTTCTTGTTTGTGCATTTGCTACCACTTAGTGTCTTTTCCATAATTATAAGAAAATATGGGGGAAATAAACAATGACAAAAATGAAATCAAAATACCTGTGGTAGGGTATGAAAGGAGGTGGCAATTGCAAGTAAGAAACATGAAGAAGAAATAAAATTGATGCATAGTAAATAACACTGGCATTTAAGTTTGCATTAATATGATAAAACATGTAAGTAACTTATGTGATTAAGCTGATAAAATAATACAAATATTAAGTAAAAAATGCTAATGTAAAAAGCCCACCGACTATGTTCTTTATCATCTATATAATCTACTGAAAGTAAGGTAGGCTGTTCACCATTACCACAATGACTAGAAGCATAATACGTGCACCTCATTGTCTGCATCATATCCTATCCTTTCAAATATAAAATATCTCCTGCAAAACACTGCAGTTCCATTTTACCACTATGATTGTAATTCTTTTTCAGTACTGATATGATTTGATGAATGCTTAATGAACTTGATTTAGTCTTCCAAATATGAATTGACAATTACGGCCAAGTTGCTTTTATGGAAAAACAGTAGAAATTCGAGTTGTTGAAATGACATCTTCATAGGTAGGAGTTCAGTATGTCACAATAGATGTAGCCAAAGAAATATGAGTTTCATTTGAAGGGTTTTTGATGGTGCAGAGAGGTCAAATGTTTGATGTTATGGATTGAGATAAATTATTGGATATTTTAAACTTTGTCCTACACACACACACATGATCCCTGTTTCATTTTCTTTGTGAAAATTTTCAGTTCTCAAGTTAATCCTTGCATCTCAACAGAGAAGACAGCTAAACTTACTACTCAGATATCTCTAAATTCTCAACCTGAAGCTTCGGGGAAGGAAGCCTTTCAGAAATCAAAGATCACCCACATAGAAGGAAATAAACTTTCTTCTTTTAAAGCTTGCAAGATCACACCTGCTTTTTCTAGTGTAAAAACTTCAAGGTCTGTACCAAGTTGGTTGCTTTTGTAAAACTCTTGTGGAGATTTTGATTGACGTTTTTTTCTATCTCAGGAACATTGGGGCTAACTCAGTTTTAGCAACGTCTTTACACCAAAATGAGGCGAACTCATTGGCAAGTTCTGAACAAAGAAAAGTGACGCGGGCTATTTTAGCATCAAACGGTGATCGTCTGACTGACAGTGGTGATAATCAAAAGGCTTCAGCCCGGTTCTTGAAGAGGAAAAGTATTGAGGTTTGATATGACTTTTTACTTTTGAACAATTGATGGAAGAAATTATCACTAAATGATTTGATGCCCATAGCCTATGCCTTTTCTCCTTTTTCCTCAATGTCATAGCTGCAACTGTCTTCATTTAATGTTTCCTACTGTACACTTTTGGTGTATAAAACCTTGGCCCACACTCAACTGCATAATTGGAATAATTTTATTTTTCCATGGAAGAAAAGATAACGACAAAAGTAAGAATAATTTAGAACTTCACTGCTATATTACTCTAATAGGAGGATTAAGTACCTCCCAATGAAGAAAAAAATCATCCTAAAAAATTTATTATAACACTTATACCTATGACTCAAATTTGCAGATTTCTGAAGCAGATTTAACATCCTTGAGGCCCCTAAAGCGCCTACCTCAGTCTCCAATCAGAAGCAGGTCCTGCAGAACAAATTGATCTTATTACCTTTTTTTTGGTAGCATATAGTTTCTGTTCTTAATTTTATTGGTTTTTCTGACTAACATTGTTCTTAATAACTCCAGAAATAATGAATCCAAAGAATCTTCCGGAAAAGTTGAACAGGTAAATTAACAGATGTTGGCATTATTTTATCTGTTCTGTTGACTTATATTTTAATGATTACAGATAAATGCTAGGATATTTAAGTGTGATACTTGTTAGTACTAGTTTTCTTTCTTCTTTATCATATATACACATATATATTAGTCCAATTCACTTATATTTGAAAATCAGGTAGAGAGAAAGTCCAACGACTTAGCCTACTATGATTCAACCTCTGGACTTGAAAGTCCGTCAGAGATTAAAGTAACAGAAGTTGAAATACCTGATTCCGTACTCATGGAAGACAACGGTAATGTTGAAAAGGCTGAAGCATATATGAAGGAACTTGAAAATGTGAGTGATCTAAATCTACAGACAAGATCATAAGTTTTACTAATATAAATTATTCAATTTACTGGATTTTCAAACTCTAGTGAAAAACAACAAGGATATGTTTGGTGGCTAAGATATGAGGAATTATTTTACCTTATTATAACCTACTGTTTGCTGAGACAATATGATAAGTTTACCCTGTTTGCTAGAGAATTGGAAGAAATAATTTGTTACATTAAAAAAGCAAAATGACACTTTTTTGGGACATTTTAATATTCTAAAATTAATTTGGGATGGAAGTAGTACCTTGTAATCTATTATTTGGAGCACATCAAAGATTATTAGGCTCGTACGAAATTTCATTCTATCCAACTCTGTATACTATCTTTCCTTATCATGCCTTCATCACCAAATGAGCCCCAATTATGTTTAAGCTCTAGAACTGGTATTGAAAAATGAAAATCGTAAGATATACTACTGGTTACTAAGAAATAGATTTTATTGAAGGGTAATAGTTTCCTTTAGCCATAAGTTCAGACCTACGAAAACAGTTTGGTAGAATTCAGCAATTTATGTGAGCTGATTGTTAAAGTTAAATTTTACTTGACAAACACTGTCTAGCTACCACGGTTACCATTTAATAATTAGTGTATCCCCTGTTTTTAATGTCAGTTCCACCAAAATAACTCCATGCTCAAAATTTTAGTTACTATGAAAGCGTTTATTTTAATCACTATCACAATATGACATTTTGAAACCAAATTTACTGTACAAAAAAAATAAAATTCATGAGTATCATAAAGTTCAAACCAGAGTGTAGAAATTTAGAATTGGCTTTTGTTTCTCCTGATTAATATAACATGTAGTATCTCACGTTTTAGAATTTGAGAGGAAGCATGTTATTTAGACAAATGTCTGTGTTGGCCCGAGGCTGATTAAGAAGCATGCAAGGAAGTATACTTGTATCTCCTTTTATAGTACAATTTCTAGTTCCTTAATTCACAGAGCTTGTCTTTATGTTTAACTGTTTGAGTAAAAAAAAAACTGCTTGTACAAGCAAACCAAATAATTTCATCACTTAATGATATGGTAGTTTTATGCACTTGCATTGATTTAAAATTTGATTTTTTTTAATAGAACTGGATGGTGATGAATTGTCTTTTCCATCCATGTTTCTGTTATAATAAACAGAAAAATAAAACTGCACCTTGGGGATTTCTTTTTAAATGTGATTATTTGCAGATTTGTAACATGCTGAAAAAAAGGCACGAGGAAGCAAAAGAGTTATTAGTGCGAGCTGTTATCAACGACAATAACCTGCTGATGCTTAATCATCCCATTTATGAAGAAAAAATATCCTTCCATTCTTCTTTTCAGTCATATCCTCCTAACCTATCTATTTGTAGATATTAAAGCTGGTTATTTCCTTAGCAATTGTTAACATTCGGAAGGTTCAGAAATTTGCTTCTCAATTGATGTCAAAGGAGATTCAAACTTGATCAACAATAAATTGTTGCATTTGAAGGTATGTAGCCTATTCTGCACTATACCATTTATTGGGTTTTTAATCACCACATAAATTTAAGGACATAGTACATTCATATAAAATTGGTATGCTTATTCCTTCAGTTATGTCTTGACTGAGAAACACTTTCCACTTCTTAAGATGAAAAAACTGTAAAAGAATTGACATCTTTTTAGTCCATGAAGGTTTCAAGTATGTACAAAGTCTATTCTATATTATGAATATGATGCATGCCACAAGTCCATTTTGATGTTGTTATCATATTTAGGCGTTGATGTAGTTAAATGAATATTTAGCAACGCAACAAATAAACACATTTCAGCCAACGCCTAGGCAATAATTCCCTCGTAGTGCTTTTTAGAAAAAAAGGTTTCACAATTGATTTTGCATGTCTTGGAAGATTCCAGAGTGTCAGACATTTGGTCTTGAACATCAATGACGGGGTAGAAATGATGGTTTATGGTATAGCTAAAATGCGAATTCTATTGCACAATGGGTAGCAAAATTAGAAGAAAAACAGCGCCAAGGTCAGTCCAATTACAGGAAGCAAGAATCTCAAAATTTCTTTGTTAAAAATGATTGTTGTTACAATTTGTTGAGTATGAAATAATTTGACATAGAAAATTTCCAAACTACAAAGTGCCTGTTTGTTTTCTCTTTAAACCGTCAAACCATCCATATATGTTTATTTGCACCTGTCAACAGAAGAATTTACATGGTGTGATAGATCGGCATCCATAATGACAACAAAATTTCCAGATGCATGCTTCATGCCATGAATATAGGCCGTTCCTGCAAATTAATAACATCAAAGACCAATCTATCAAGATCATTAAGCAAAAGCATCAAGTAAACATACCTAAACCCATCTTCCCAGGTCTCGCTCTTAACAACTGCAACCACAAGAATAAACACGGTTACTCTAAATGATATAACAGATCACAAATTACTAGTCATTTATCTATGTAAAGGCCACAGCTTACAATCCGATCTTCTCCGTAAACCTGCTGCAGTTGTTTCACAATATCCTGAGTTCCATCAGGACTCCCGTCGTCGACAACAATAACTTCAAAATCAACATCTCTAAAATTGAGCAACAGAAAGAAGTATTCATAAATATGATTGATCATAATATAAAAGGAACAAAAATTGAAGAGAGAGCATATAGAAATTACGGAAGGTGTTTGAATATAAGGTAAATAATGAGGCTTATGTTGAGTCGTTCGTTATATGTAGGAACAATTATACTGTACTTGTTTTTCTGCTTCTGCGCATCCATTCCTATCTAAACATGAAAGAATTCCACTCAATCAAAACCAGAAAGTGATTATTGAAAACCTTATGCTATACATGAAACGAGGGACATGATTATCAATTTTACATAATCAAATCCAAATTCGTATAACCTTGAGTTGTTCAATAAGATCTGAGAATCAATGAAAGTTCAGATAATAAGCGGGATGAAATTAGTTTTGTAATTGGGAGTTTCAACATGAATCATACCAACTTGGACCGAGTAAGAACAGAAACGGTGCTATCGCGGAATAACAATAATTGCTGTTAAAGAAAATTGAAGAGAAAGTGGTAGAGATTAACGAACCTGATAGACGTAGAAAGTGAGATCACGAAGAACAGACACACCCTTGAGTCACCGTAGCAGCCGTTGACGTGGAAACTAGAAGGCGAAACCAATGTCTGCTCCCAAAATCTTTTTTACTTTTACAGTTTTACCCATGGTTTTTAGGCTTTGTTTGGATTGATGGAATCGGATGGAGCGGAGCAGAATGGAATGGAATAAAATGATATTCCGTTGTTTGGATAATTTAAAAACGGATGGAGCGGAGCGGAAAGGAGTGGTATGGATTCCATTTCATTCCATCACTTACCACCATATTCCTTCCCCTCCGATTTGGGCGGAATGAATAATTTGTCTTATTCCGTTCTAAAATTTCCAAACAATGGAATGGTACATTCGTTCCGCTCCGTTCCACTCCGTTCCATCCCACTCCGCTCCATTTCATTCCACTCCGTTCATTTCGTGATATCCAAACATACCCTTAGACAAAGATATTAAGTACTTTTTTATAAGGTTATATTTTTATGAGTAGTGCTATTTAGTACGAAGTAATTTGAAGAAGAAATGTAAGAATGAGTATGTGTCACTATTTTAGTGGTAAATTTTAAATTAATTTTAAATTTAACTTCCTTTTTAATAGGGATCATGGAGTTGTGGTGATAATAGATGGTTGGGATCTATTCTTGCCTTTCTTATTTTTCTATTTTCTTACTAATAAGCATTTTCCTATTTTTATTTCCTCAAAAGAATTTGTTTATGTTTTTTTATACAAGAGTTTGTTTTATGAATAATATTATGATTAATTACAATTTCGGTCCCTTATTTTAATTGATTTATGAAATTGACTAATTTATTTTAAATTTAAATAGTTTTGATATTTTTATTTTAAATTTAAACAGTTTTGATCTCTCACATATTTTTACACTAAAAATTAACAATATTTTTATTTTTAAATGACAAATTACTTAAGAAATATGATAAATCATCGAATATAAACATATTGTTGAATTTTATAGATAAAAATATAAGTTAAAAAATGAATATCTCATCGATTTTCTATAAAAAAATGTGAAAGAAAAATTAGAGCTAATTCTATAAATCAGATGACCAAAACTATTGTTTAGCCATTATATTATTAATATTCATTTAGAAATACTAGTAATCTCTTTTCTTCAAGAGAAATGTCATTTAAATTTTTACTTAGAGATTTAAAAATGCGTTAAAAATAAATAACATTTTTTATATTAAATTACTCTTATTAACTAGCAAAGTTTCTTCATCTAAAATAAAATAAAATATTTTAAAAATAGTATATTAATAGTAGTTAAATGATATAAATAAAAAAATATTCTTAAAATAATCACATTCATTAATTTTTTTTAAATAACATTTGTTATAAAAAAGAGATATTAATTGACTTTTAGAAATTGACTCAAGGCTATTATTAATTGATAGACATAATTTACGACGCTGCTTAATTGTCACAAAATAATCTTGCTGAATGTGTAATATGTAAATCTGTTAACAAATATCTCAACCAAGAAAATAAACAGGTGGTTGTGACCATTGAACAATACTTGACTTTTGTTGATGATGTTTATATCGTTGTTTGTTCTTGCCTTTCCATGAGACAAAGGACTTTTCAAGAAATCTTAATATAAGAAAATCCATTGTTCTTGAAATCTCTTTTTTACCCTTCTTTGGAATATTGCCTGACACGTGGATGCTCTATTCAACTTCCTTCCAATACTACACTTTTTGCTTCATTTTCTTTCTTTCTTCTACTTCCTTTATGTCTTCACGTGCACCACTTTCTTCTTCTTCCTTTTTTTCCTCGAGAAGACAAACTTTGCATCCATACTTTCCCATCATATCACTACTTATCACACCTACTCTACTTCATCTTCCCCTCTCTCTTCAAACTTCTATTCTCCCACAAACTTCTATTATCCTCCCACAAACTTCTCTGTCTCTCCACTGAAAAAACAAACCCCGTTTCATTTTGATTTTGATTTTGATTTGGTGTTTGTTGTTTCAGGTTTGGTGGTGTTGACTCACGCGAAAGGGATAAGCTTCGCTGACGGTGCGGTTATCTGAACAGGTTTGATTTGGTGTTTTGGTGTTTGTTGTTTTAGGTTTAGTGGTGTTGATTTGGTGTTTGTTGTTTTCAGATTTAGGTGTAACAGATCTGATTCTTTATCTTGGACTCTCTACTCAGATCTACGAAATTATGGCGGTGGCTATGGCGTTTCCGGCGGTAGGCGGTTTGACAGTGGTAAACTATAGTAGCGGCAACACGTGTTCAAGATTTAACACAAGCTGTTGAAGATTCTCAAAGAAAAGCTGATCAAGTAAGTCTAAGATTATATTGTATGTTATAGATTTTATAGAACAATTACATAAGAATAATATTTTAAATCATGTTGAACAGTTGCGGGAAAAATTGCACGAGAAGCAAAAACAAGTAGACGAGGAGCTCCAAGAATTAGAATACTCAAAAGAATCTTTAACAACTTTGGAGCAGAGTCTTGCAGAAGTTACGAATGACCGTGATAGGCTTTTATCACTATGCGATGAAAAAGATAATGAACTTCAGGTAAAGCTCTTTCTGTCATGGTAACAGTTTAATTTTTATCGTTTAGATGTTAGCCTTTCTTAACTTAACGATTATACAAATATACTAGGATAAAATTCTAGAGAAAAGGAGTTTGGAAGCAAAGATGGCCAACTTAAATAGTTTGAAGATAGATGGAATTACTAATAAGGATCATATTGAAGCAAATGACTCGGTAAGTTACTTTTTGTTCCTGATATTCATTTTTTTCCTTCTTCCTGATAAGTTGTTTTCACGTTTTAGATATGGAATTTGGTTGGTTCCTAGCAGGCATTGAGAAAGCTTGAAGGTGACTTGAAACGTTGTAGAGACGAGTGTATGGAAGCTGAAGAGAAAATCAAAAGCTTGACAAATGAGAAGTTGATTTTGACACATAAGCTAGCTGAGCTTGAGGAAAAAGAATGCTAAAGAGGTAAAACTGAGAGTTGTATATTAATATTTAAAGCCACAACACTTAATTTTAGTACTTGGGAATTACCAAATGGACAAAATGCAGAAGTATTTTGTGCAATGTTAGTGAAGTTCACGTTCACAAAGTTGCAACTTTATTCATATCAATTCATGGTTAAATCCAATGACAAGAAAGTTGCAACTTAATTCCCTTAGATCATTCTCTTTTTAGACTTTTATGTAGAAAATAAGAAAATGTATATAGTCTGAAAATGTATATAGTAGAAAATAAGAAAATCATAGTCCGAAATGACAAATTATTTTATGATCAACATTTAAAATAGTTTTCTAAATTTATATTAATATATAGAAAATAAGAAAATTATTAAATAATTAATAAACATGTTTTTAATTATCATAAAAATGGTAAATTTGCACAACTAATAAAAAATGTTAAATATGTAATAATTTCTAATTAATTAAATGGACATGTTTTCAATCGTAATTAGTTATATTCCTGAGAAGAATAAAGAAATTAATCATTTATGTTAAAAAAATAATCATTTTAAATGCATATTTATAAATGAATGATATTCAAAGTATTTTTTGATTTTGAAATGACAGAAATGAATAAAGAAATTGTATTTTGTATTAAAATGAATAAAGAAATTGTATTTTGTAGATAAATGAATAAAGAAATTGTATTTGTATTAAAAAAATATTGATCTAAGTGTTTTTACGGGTACCAGACATTTTTTATACATTCAATTATTATTATTTCACGGGTACCGAACATTTTTCTTTGCATTCAATTATTATTTTTTCACGGTACCAGATATTTTTTTAATCATTTAATTATTATTCTTTCACTGGTACCGGACATTTTTCTATACATTCAATCATTATTTTTTCACGGGTACCAGACATTTTTCTATACATTCCATTATTATTTTTTCACGGGTACCAGACATTTTTCTTATACATTCAATTATTTTTTTACAGGTACCAGAATTTTTCTAAACATTTAATTTTTTTTTTACGGGTACTAGACTTTTTTTATACATTCAATCATTATTTTTTTACGGATACCAGACATTTTTCTATACATTTAATTATTATTTGTTCACATGTACTAGACATTTTTCTATTAAAAAATAAACATCTAAAACAAATGCGCGTCACGTATCAGAACCCGTGCGAACGCACGGGTTTGTTCCTAGTATACAATAAAATGCTACATAACGGTGTGTGGTCACGACATCTTGCCAAAATGGCATTACAATTTCCAACCAAAATGAAATGAGCTATTTGACATGAATTATAACCCTAGTCCCATAGCTGTATTCAACTTTTGGTTCCCGCATGAATTGATTAAGCATGTATTCATAGTATGTAATTTTATGTTGGCTGATTGTGAGGTAACTTCGTTTCCCAACTAGCCTACGATATCAAGTGGGATCCTTGAGAGTTTCACTCCCATTTTATTGTCAACACAAAGTCAGGTGTTGTAAGGACATTTGTTTGTGTGCGTGTGTGTGGTCTAGCGGTGAATCGCTTGGGTCTTGAGAGTGTGCTCCTCTCAAGGTCTCAGGTTCGAAACCCACTAGGTCCAAATTGCTTATTAAAAAAAAAAAGGACATTTGTTTGTTTTGCTCCAAGTAATCCATATTCTCCAAATATGTCTAGTGTGTATTTTCTTTGACAAACTATTATTCGTGCCTTAGATCGAGCCACTTTAATACCGAGAAAGTATTAGAGAAGTCCAAGGTATTTAATTTTGAAACAATTATTGAGATATCTTTTGAGATCATTGATCATCTCATTGTTCCCAATAATGACCATGAAATAAAATTTCCACATAAAGTAGCATCACGATAATAGAATTCCCATGAACTTGTGTAAATAGTGAGTAATCACCCTTTGATTGCTGAAAGCCAAAAAATGTTGGCACCAACTATGAGATGTTTGCTTGAGCCCATAAAGTGACTTGTGGAGTTGACAAACTACAATATACCCTTGTTGACAATAGCCCAAAAGGGCAATATGTATACTTCCTCCTCTAGTTTCTCGTGAAGAAATGCAATTTGCACGTCCATTTGGTGTAAAGGTCAATTTCGAATGGCAAAAAAGGCTGATAAGCAACGGATGGTGATTAATTTGGTAACTGGTGTAAATGTATCCATATAATCAATGCATATACGTTGGGTGAAACCTTTGGCGACAAACTGAACTTTGTGACATTCGTTTATACCATCAACATTACACATAATCTTAAATGCCCATTTGTAGTCGATTGGTCATTGGCCAATATGTAGTGGACCTATGCACCATGTTTTATTGTCCTCAAGGGCCAAAATCTCAAAGTTCATAGCGACAACCTAATTGAGATCATGACATGTTTGTTCATAAGTTGTAGACTCAATAAAAAGAGATATGTTATTCACAAAGAAATGATATATATATATATATATATATATATATATATATATATATATATATATATATATATATATATATATATATATATATAAACCATAGCAAGTAACATATTCTTGTTATATATATATATATATATATATATATATATATATATATATATATATATATATATATATATATAAACCATAGCAAGTAACATATTCTTGTCGTGGATAACAAGTGCTTGACATGGAGGATGGCGAGTCAATATGGCTTAGGACATCATCATGGTACATTTTGAAATTTGTTATGTTCGGGAATAAAAAATGGATGCAATTGGAGAAATGATGATCTTGAACGGTGATGTTGACATCCTTCACGACGGTGCGGGATGGACCTGCATGGTTAACACTTTAACACCTAGTTTCAAGATGAGTGTAGTGAAAAATGTAGATTAGAGAATGTACCTTACTTTTTTTGTGTGAATTGAGCCTTAATTATTTGAGCCTTTCTCCGACCCAGAACGGTTGCCCCCATTATTTTTCGAGGACTGAAGGAGCCAGGGGAAGCCTTAAGTGATGTTGGTCGGCTTCCAAGACATTGTTTGATGTGAAATAGAAATGAAACACCTGGAATCAATTGAAAAAGTAGTGGGAAACGAGTGCATTAAATATGATCCCATTGTTGAAACGTTACAAAGCCTTATTCTGACACATGTGGTGACATGATTGGCTAGGGCATGACTTAGTTTATTGTGCCCTCAAGTGCACTTGAGTTGATGTGTTTTCCTAAGGAGGGATCTAAACTTTATTTTTAATTTCTTCATCTAATTAATATGAACCATTAAGTTGTAGTTGCATATAAATATGAGGAATTGAGCGTTTCAAAAACCTTTCGAAATCTTCTCATTCGAACTTATGGTTACTCTATCACGAAACATCTTCATTTATCATTTCTATGAAAGCCTTAATCAAAGCGATTAAATTGTCATGTGCAAAGTCTATGCCTTTCATCATCTCCTTCGTCTTATCAAACTTAAATAGTCAGGTATCTTTCTCAACTCGGCTTTTTTCTTCTCAGTATTTACCATTTTTCTAGATTGAATGAGTAATACAACGATTAACATAGAGAGTGATTCTTAGAGAGATACCTCCTATTTTGTAAGAATAGGAATATCCCCTGATTCTCATATTCCTCCCCTTAGTCCCAATTATGAACCCAAAAATCATACATTTATTTGATGATTTTTGACTCAAAGGGTATCTGGGAATTCCTTGAAGGAAGGAACTTCTTCATTTGACTAGTTAGAAGCCCTTTTATCAAATGTTGAGGGAGAAGTTAATCACGCCTAGGTCCATATGCCCCATCCCATCTTAACCAAGGAAGAGATACAAGCCAACTGGATTAGGATAATAGAGGAGAGATTGCACTCAAGATTATATTCGACTTTGCCTGAAGAATAATAACTATGAGCCCAATGACGCTGATGTGATGACCTTCTTGAACCTCTGAAATCGGCCGGACGTAGCCGAGCTTGAATGGATGGACGTAAAAGTGGTGGGAACTCCCTCTATTATGAGCACAAAGGCTGCCATAGATGCTTCCGCAATCGTGGTCTGTGATCTCTTGGGGGTGGAGTAGAGGATATGCAATTCCTTCGATGATTGTGAAATCCCTTTTTCCAAGAGAGACGTGAGCCAGTAATGAACTTGACTTTCCATCTATCCAAGAAATGCCTTATCCCATGTTTCTTATGGTGAGACGATAGGAAACTCCAAGGACGTGAGGCGATACCTCCCTTTATGTGACACTTACTTGTCACCTCTCCTAGACCGTATAGAGGCATCACCGCCTAGACGAGACCCTTTGTCATTATAACACTACAAATATACTAAATCCCTGCAAAAATTGGATACTCAAGAAATCTAATTTTGATTTACACACTCTGAAACTTTGAATGAATCCTTGACCAATAACACCTATAGATTATTTGAAATAATAATGATTCCAATTCAGTCGTATGTATAGATGTTTCATTCTAAGACTAATTTCTATCTAGTTTGAGAAAAGGGATGATGCAGTATAATTTTTTTTTTATATTGTCAATCCATGACAACAATGCATCATGCTAAATCAGACTATAAATTTAAAATACTTGTATAATTTAATATTTTAAAATATTTTAATTAAATATCTGTGCATTACTTTTTACATTTTTTCAATGCACTACTATTAAACTGAACTCAACGTAGTTTTCTCTTTTTGGCCCTTTTGTTGAAAACAAATAAGTAGTAGTTATTAAAAAAAACGGGAGGACCATGGTAATCCCACAATGCTTACTTCCTTTTGCCTCCATTTCTCGTCTGTTACCCGCCTTTACGAAGTACGGGCTTAGAAGCCGTTACTATTTAAAGCTCTCATTCGAAAGCACAATGCTTACTTCCATTGTTCCCTCCTCACGCTCTCAGTGACGGGAAATTTTCTCGCGCTTCTTTCTCTTCTCACCTCAACCGTTCAAAACCCTATCGCCGCCGATCGTCACTACCGCTCGGTTGCTGAAGTTGCAAATCGCTTCCATCTCCTCCATCTCCCGAACATACGATCTCCGATTCCGCCGATTCCACTACGTTTCTCGAATCTGTAACTCCGCATTTCTGTTTTACTTCTCACTATATCTCTTTGCGATATCAACACTTCATGTGCGTGCTTTGTGCTACTGCGTTTCATTTTCTATATCAATTTAGTTAAATTTGCTATATATGGAGTTCAACTATTTCCAATCGCTGTAACCATTATACACGCATACGTGCTTGATTTATGATCAGTTTCTGTTTACTTTTAACGAACTACGAAATTGTGCGATGTATTTGACTAATAGTTTTCTCTCTCACTGAATCTCTCATGTTGCTGATTTCGTATCTATGCGATTCAAATCAGTTGCAATTGACTTCCGAATCTGATATTTTCATGGATCGCCATTGTTGATTCTCTGTGCGGCATCATAATGTGATTTTTCTGCAATATGTTTTGATCTAATAGCATCTCACAGTAGGAGACATTTTGTTTCTATTTTTCTCGTAATACATAATTAGGTTAGTTTTCTTCTTTCTACCATTACTCTAGGTGGTTATATTGTTTATACTTTGTTTTCTGGTACGGCTATGATACTTTGAAGCATGTATAAGCATTTCAGAACTTTTCCTTAACTTGTAAACTTGCACTTGTTATATCTTACCGGCTGAATTACAAATTATGATTAAAGGTGAACATATTTCTGATTTTGGAAGATTGACCTAAAGAGTGGCTTATAACATCTATTGTTAATTCATATGCAAATTACTCTAGCGATTCTTTGGTTTAAGTATTCTATGATGGAAATATGATCAATAGGATATTGCGTATTACTAGTCTCCCGATGTTTGGAATATGTTTGACAGGATATCGTATATTATAATCCTACATATTCTATTATTCAAATTGGTTATTAGTGATTCATATTTTCTTGTCTTATTTCAGTAGATATTTGACACAATTCTTCACCATTAGAGTGCCTTAGAGACTTGTCTCGTTGTTTGACATTTGCACCTGAATAATTTTTCTTTTCATTTTGTAACCTTTTAAAACATCTATAATTCATAATAGTTATTTTAGTTTTTGCTGGAGGCTGGATTTACAGGCAGAATATTCTATTCCTTATTTTTTATTTGGAATATTACAACTTTATCATACATGATGCGTGAATCAGGAAATTTTTCAACCTAAAGGAATGGCAGAACAGCAGAAGGAATCCCCGCCTAAAGATTTGAAGAAGAAAAATTCATTGCTAGGTTTTTCTCTATATTGATTCTTTACTTTTATTATGTAGTGAGTATCACTTGTAGTTTCTTCCATTTTTCTTTAACTTGCCTGCCAATGTCTGACAATTTCCCCCCCGTACATTCCTTTAAGGCTATTATCTTTGTGCTGTTTCTTTATCCTAAGGGTTGACACGGGATTCTTAGATATCTCTCGACCTGTAAATTTGTGAGATTGCATTCTAATCTACACTTGGAAAAAGTAAATAAACACACACACACACACACAGTTTCATTTTCCGGCAATTGTCCTTAAACAATAACACTGATGTCACATAAGTTTTAATTTTGCTTTTCCTTTGGATTTTTTTATAATTCAAGCAGATGATGATTTCGGGACAGAATTTCTTGGCTCCTGGAAACCCATGTCAATGGCAGATGATGATGCTATGGATTTTAGCTTTAACACAGGTTCTAAAAGCAAGAAAAAGATATTCGACTTTGAAAAAATGTAAGCACCCTTAATGTTTAGTTTCAATTATTCAAAATAAAATATGGATAGCAAGGACTCTGATACTGGTTTCAAACTTCTCTGATTTAAAATGTTTTAGGTTGATATATTCCATGGTCAGTCTTGCAGATGAATTAAATGTGCAGTAGTTTGGTTATTATGCAGATTTACAATGGTTATGATGTTTTATGCAAAAGAATATTTCATTTAAGGAATATATTATCTGGAGATACATATATGCTTATACAATGCATTGGCAAGTTTGTAGTTCCTTACGAATTGTTACTAATTATCTTTGGTAGGGACATGAATTTTGATCTGGATACTGCTTTTGGCAAAATATCATCATTTAAGGTGGACATGTCAGATCTTGATTTTACAAGCCCACCCAAAAAGCCTTCCCAGTCTACGGACAAAAAGGGAGAAGCTTCTTGTGCAAAAGGAGGAAAACAAGATGGATTTAATTTCAGCTTTGATTTTAATGAGTAAGTGGGGGTAATTATTCAAGCCAACTTAATGCACAAATATGTTATTTTTGAGTTATGCAACATCAATTTGAGTGATTAAAGGTGTACACATCTTCTCATATTATCTTGCCTTTTATTGGTGTAGGTTGGATAGCTTCAATCTCAATTCAAACTTACTAAACGTAGATACTAGTAATGACGACAGTTACCTGAGAAAGAAAGGAGTTACTGCAGAAGGAAATAATAGTGAAGATGCTAAAAAGCCTAACATCAATGATGATGACAGAGGTGTTCGCTCATCTAGTGATAATAAGACAACGAAACCTCGAGCATCAGAGAGGATGGAAACTTTGAACACTGAGAATTCAGTTGGTAACCTAGGGAATCTAGTTTCCAGACAGGATATTTCTGTTTCCAAATTTTCTTCCTCTGAGAACCTTGACACGGAAGTTAAGAATCAGACTTCTGATATTAGTAAGATAACAAGTATGAAAGAAATGGATCAGGAAAAAAACTTGTCCAAGGAGACAAAGTCAACCAAATCAAAATCTGAGCAGGTTATCGACAAGGTACTTTCCAAGTCTGTCAGTCAAAGTGATTCAGAGCAAGACACTGTCTCAGAAAAGCATACAAATGTTTCTTTATCTGGAACAAGACGAATTAATGTTGCAGCTGATAAACAAGTGATTAATGGTAAGACAACATTTGTAGATTCCGATGTTGTAGACTTACTGTCAGAGCATTCATCCCTACCTCTTACCTCTGAATCAGATGGCATTGTTAGAGAAGCAATTAATCTAGGCAGCAGTGCTGAAGAAGTTTCTAATGACACTCCACCAGAAAATAGTTATTCAAGTTCCGGAAATATCACTAAAGTTGATTCCTTGAAGAAGAACTCATGTGACAATAGCATAAGAGAAAATAAAAGAACAGATTTGGAGTGTCACTTGGCTACATCAAGCAGGTCAACCTGTTACTTTTCTTTTTATGATCATGTCTTTGTAAGTTTTTTATTACTAGCTGAGTTGCCGAAACTCCTTTTCTGCAAGGTAGCAAGGGCATAATGAATTTGGTTTTAGAAGTATTTACTGATTTTCACAATATTCACTCATTTAATGCAGTAACCCCATAGTTGATAAAGTCTCGCTGATGAAAGATAAAAATCTCCAAGTGAAGAAGTCAAATTTAGTCAGTATGCTAGAGAACAAAAGGTCTTTAAAAAATCCTTCATCAACATCTGGAACAAAGAGTGTAGTCTCCTCCGACTGTAAAAAAAATGCTGACATACACCTGAGATCCATAGCCCAAGAAAGGTGTGTTATGCTTACCTCAATAAATGTATTTGCTGGCCTTTCAATTGTAGAATGTCTTTATATATATTTTCCTCAACAGGAACAGCTTCAAATCCAATGAGACAAAGTTTGGGAGCAAAATGGTAAGCGATTCATTCCTAGGTTCTAGCAAAGTAATTAGGGATGCGCCAGCAGTTCTTGGCAGCAAAGATGATCCTAACAGTTGTAATGCCAGGTAATATATATTCTCCTGGATTTCAGTTATACGGGAAGCTCCTTATTTTATAAACAAAAATTTTTGCAACTGCAAAGACGATGTCTTTGTGGAAGTTAGGTTGTTACTTCACAAGTAATGAATGTAACTGTTACTTCCGATCATGATCAGGAAGGGCGTTGTTTTTGATGGTTCACCAAGCGCAGGAAAGTTGGCTGGAAATATGAAATCATTTCATGAAGATGTAAATAAAAGAAAGGCCATGTTTCTAGAAACGGGCATGTCAACAAAAAATGTTAATATTTTGAGGTAAGGCTTCTGCTGTTGAATGCTGACTTTTGTTAGGCTAGTTGGTGGCTGAACTAAAAATCATACCAGAAACCAGATGCTAATTTGTGGATATGAATATGAATTTGTGTTGGTTGGTTTTGCTAACAGGAAACATTATAAAATCATATTGGCGGTACTTGCCAATGCGTTATTTAACTAGATGTAAACCCATGTGTGTGATGAGTTAGAAAATAATTTTGGTTTGAACTTTGTTTAATTACAAAACATGTTCTAAGTTCCAACATTTACACAATATGCATTATGTGTCTTGAGTTATATCTGTCATAATTTTAACACGGCTCACTTTACAACCATACCAAGACAACTTTTTCCCAACATTCTCTCAATGCCTTGTTCTTGTTCTTAAACTTTTGGCTGTTAGATTGGTTCTTGTTTGTGCATTTGCTACCACTTAGTGTCTTTTCCATAATTATAAGAAAATATGGGGAAATAAACAATGACAAAAAAGAAATCAAAATACCTGTGGTAGGGTATGAAAGGAGGTTGCAATTGCAAGTAAGAAACATGAAGAAGAAATCAAATTGATGCATAGTAAATAACACTGGCATTTAAGTTTGCATTAGTATGATAAAACATGTAACTAACTTATGTGATTAAGCTGATAAAATGATACAAATATTAAGTAAAAAATGCTAATGTAAAAAACCCACCGACTATGTTCTTTATCATCTATATAATCTACTGAAAGTAAGGTAGGCTGTTCACCATTACCACAATGGCTAGAAGCATAATACACGCACCTCATTGTCTGCATCATATCCTATCCTTTCAAGTATGAAATATCTCCTGCAAAACACTGCAGTTCCATTTTACCACCATGATTGTAATTCTTTTTCAGTACTGATACGATTTGATGAATGCTTAATGAAGTTGATTTAATCTTCCAAATGTGAGTTGACAATTACGGCCAAGTTTCTTTTATGGCAAAACAGTAGAAATTCGAGTTGTTGAAATGACATTTTTATAGTTAGGACTTAGGAGTTCAGTATGTCACAATAGATGTAGCCAAAGAAATATGAGTTTCATTTGAAGGGTTTTTGATGGTGCAGAGAGGTCAAATGTTTGATGTTATGGATTGAGATAAATTATTGGATATTTTAAACTTCGTCCTACACACACACACACACATGATCCCTGATTCATTTTCTTTGTGAAAATTTTCAGTTCTCAGGTTAATCCTTGCAGCTCAACAGAGAAGACAGTTAAACTTACTACTCAGATATCTCTAAATTCTCAACCTGAAGCTTCGGGGAAGGAGTCCTTTCAGAAATCAAAGATCACCCACATAGAAGGAAATAAACTTTCTTCTTTTAAAGCTTGCAAGATCACACCTGCTTTTTCTAGTGTAAAAACTTCAAGGTCTGTACCAAGTTGGTTGCTTTTGTAAAACTCTTGTGGAGATTTTGATTGACGTCTTTTTCTATCTCAGAAACATTGGGGCTAACTCAGTTTTAGCAACGTCTTTACACCAAAAAGAGGCAAACTCATTGGCAAGTTCTGAACAAAGAAAAGAGACACAGGCTATTTTAGCATCAAACGGTGATCATCTGGCTGACAGTGGTGATAATCAAAAGGCTTCAGCCCGGTTCTTGAAGAGGAAAAGTATTGAGGTTTGATATGACTTTTTACTTTTGAACAATTGATGGAAGAAATTATCACTAAATGATTTGATGCCCATAGCCTATGCCTTTTCTCCTTTTTCCTCAATGTCATAGTTGCAACTGTCTTCATTTAATGTCTCCTACTGTACACTTTTGGTGTATAAAACCTTGGCCCACACTCAACTGTATAATTGGAATTTTATTTTTCCATGGAAATAAAGATAATGACGAAAGTAAGAACAATTTAGAACTTCACTGCTATATTACTCTAATAGGAGGATTAAGTACCTTCCAATGAAGAAAAGAATCATCCTAAAGAATTTATTATAACACTTATAACTATGACTCAAATTTGCAGATTTCTGAAGCAGATTTAACATCCTTGAGGCCCCTAAAGCGCCTACCTCAGTCTCCAATCAGAAGCAGGTCCTGCAGAACAAATTGATCGTATTACCTTTTTTTTTTGGTAGCATATATTTTCTGTTCTTTATTTTATTGGTTTTTCTGAGTAACATTATTCTTAATAACTCCAGAAATAATGAATCAAAAGAATCTTCGGGAAAAGTTGAACAGGTATATTAACAGATGTTGGCATTATTTTATCTGTTCTGTTGACTTATATTTTAATGATTACAGATAAATGCTAGGATATTTAAGTGTGATACTTGTTAGTACTAGTTTTCTTTCTTTATCATATTTACACATATATATTAGTCTAATTCACTTATATTTGAAAATCAGGTAGAGAGAAAGTCCAACGACTTAGCCTACTATGATTCAACCTCTGGACTTGAAAGTCCATCAGAGATTAAAGTAACAGAAGTTGAAATACCTGATTCCGTACTCATGGAAGACAATGGTAATGTTGAAAAGACTGAAGCATATATGAAGGAACTTGAAAATGTGAGTGATCTAAATCTATAGACAAGATCATAAGTTTTACTAATATAAATTATTCAATTTACTGGATTTTCAAACTCTAGTGAAAAACAAGAAGGATATGTTTGGTGGCTAAGATATGAGGAATTATTTTACCTTATTATAACCTACTGTTTGCTGAGACAATATGATAAGTTTACCCTGTTTGCTAGAGAATTGGAATAAATAATTTGTTACATTAAAAAAGCAAAATGACACTTTTTTGGGACATTTTAATATTCTAAAATTAATTTGGGATGGAAGTAGTACCTTGTAATCTATTATTTGGAGCACATCAAAGATTAGATATGATAACATCTTATTAGGTTCGTACGAAATTTCATTCTATCCAACTCTGTATACTATCTTTTCTTATCATGCCTTCATCACCAAATGAGCCCCAATTATGTTTAAGCTCTAGAACTGGTATTGAAAAATGAAAATCATAAGATATACTGTTTGTTAGTAAGAAATAGGTAATAGTCTCCTTTAGCCATAGGTTCAGACCTACGAAAACAGTTTGCTAGAATTCAGCAATTTATTGTTAAAGTTAAATTTTACTTGACAAACACTGTCTAGTTACTGGTATTGAAAAATGAAAATCATAAGATATACTGCTTGTTACTAAGAAATAGGTAATAGTCTCCTTTAGCCATAGGTTCAGACCTACGAAAACAGTTTGCTAGAATTCAGCAATTTATTGTTAAAGTTAAATTTTACTTGACAAACACTGTCTAGTTACCGCGGTTACCATTTAATAATTAGTGTATCCCCTGTTTTTAATGTCAGTTCCACCAAAATAACTCCATGCTCAAAATTTTAGTTACTATGAAAGCGTTTATTTTACTCACTATCACTAAATGACATTTTGAAACCAAATTTACTGTACAAAATAAAATAAAATTTCATGAGTATCATAAAGTTCAAACCAGAGTGTAGAAATTTGGAATTGGCTTTTGTTTCTCCTGATTAATATAACATGTAGTATCTCACATTTTGGAATTTTGAGAGGAAGCATGTTATTTAGACAAATGTCTGTGTTGGCCTGAGGCTGATTAAGAAGCATGCAAGGAAGTATACTTGTATCTCATAAAGTTCAAACCAGAGTGTAGAAATTTAGAATTGGCTTTTGTTTCCCCTGATTAATATAACATGTAGTATCTCACGTTTTAGAATTTGAGAGGAAGCATGTTATTTAGACAAATGTCTGTGTTGGCCGGAGGTTGATTAAGAAGCATGCAAGGAAGTATACTTGTATCTCCTTTTATAGTACAATTTCTAGTTCCTTAATTACAAGAGCTTGTCTTTATGTTTAACTGTTTGAGTAAAAAAGAAGTTTAACTGTTTGTACAAGCAAACCAAATAATTTCATCACTTAATGATATGGTAGTTTTATGCACTTGCATTGATTTAAAATTTGATTTTTTTAAATAAAACTGGATGGTGATGAATTGTCTTTTCCATCCATGTTTCTGTTATAATAAACAGAAAAATAAAACTGGATTTCTTTTTAAATGTGATTATTTGCAGATTTGTAACATGCTGAAAAAAAGGCACGAGGAAGCAAAAGAGTTATTAGTGCGAGCTGTTGTCAACGACAATAACCTGCTGATGCTTAATCATCCCATTTATGAAGAAAAAATATCCTTCCATTCTTCTTTTCAGTTATATCCTCCCACCTTATCTATTTGTAGATATTAAAGCTGGTTATTTCCTTAGCATTTTTTAACATTCGGAAGGTTCAGAAATTTGCTTCTCAATTGATGTCAAAGGAGATTCAAACTTGATCAGCAATAAATTGTTGCATTTGAAGGTATGTAGCCTATTCTGCACTATACCATTTATTGGGTTTTTAATCACCACTTAAATTTAAGGACATAGTACATTCATATAAAATTTGTATGCTTATTCCTTCAGTGATGTCTGGACTGAGAAACACTTTCCATTTTTTAAGATGAAAAAACTGTAAAAGAATTGACATCTTTTTGGTCTATGAAGGTTTCAAGTATGTACAAAGTCTATTCGATATTATGAATATGATGCATGCCACAAGTCCATTTTGATGTTGTTATCATATTTAGGCGTTGATGTAGTTAAATGAATATTTAGCAACGCAACAAAAAAACACATTTCAGCCGACGCCTAGGCAATAATTCTCTTGTAGTGCTTTTTAGAAAAAAAGGTTTCACAATTGATTTTGCATGTCTTGGAAGATTCCAGAGTGTCAGACATTTGGTCTTGAACATCAATGATGGGGTAGAAATGATGGTTTATGGTATAGCTAAAATGCAAATTCTATTGCACAATGGGTAGCAAAATTAGAAGAAAAACAGCACCAAGGTCAGTTCAATTACAGGAAAGGGAGCAAAAATCTCAAAATTTCTTTGTTAAAAATGATTGTTGTTACAATTTGTTGAGTATGAAATAATTTGACATAGAAAATTTCCAAACTACAAAGTGCCTGTTTGTTTTCACGTTAAGCCGTCAAACCATCGATATATGTTTTTTCCAATTCTACGATTTTGAGCTTCTTATTTTCAGGTTAAATCAACCACTTGATGCACGGCTGCTGTGTTCCAACGCTCAACCAGACAAACATAAAGTCTGGAGAAACAGAGCTAGGCTCCTGTTTAGTTGATCGTATACGACTATATTCACGCTGTGAGTAAATAGCATGTAAATCTGTGATACTATTACCGTGATAACAATTTCAATAACGAATCCTTCTGTTGTCTATGTTCCTTGCTTAGCTAAACAACATTATGTCGTTTTGCAATTTAAAAATAAAAAAACAACATCATGTTGAATATGCATCTATTCAAAATCAGCCGCTTCTTCTAGTCACACTAAGTCTCTTTTTCTTTTTTTTAATAAGCAATTGTATATAAGATATCACACTAGGGGTGCAACCCTTACAACAAGAACACCCTAAAGAGGTATTCTACAAAGCAATGGCAATTTGTACCATTCGTAAAAATTAAGTCTACTAGGAAACTCCTTACTACTAAACCATCTCCATGAAAAATACAATATGTTTGATATCACCTCGTCGAAGCAAAAGGTGCCGTTATCAAAAATGATTGTATTTCTCATTTTCCAAATGCACCAGTCATATTATAAAGTAGATACTGAGAGCTACAAAGCATGGGTTATTAGACAATTAATTCAAATAGAGTTGAAAATATATTTCAATCATTTAGAAAGCATTTTGTATGCTTGAATAGTGTTTCGTGCTATCTTTTGTCAAGTGAGTGGAAGTTATCTTTATAGGAAACTAAGGCTAGTTTTTTCTAGTAAAATTTAATATAATCAGCTGCATTGTAAGAGTAAGCAAATACACGTTTATGGCCAAGAAAGCTAATCAAATATGAAAAGAATATATAATGGAACATGATACAATTTAGCAGGCCTATATATGCATCCACGCAATATTCAAATTTTTAGCTAAGTATATGCTCAGCTCCCATTTATTCATCAATTATTTCGCTTTTTGCATAAAGAAAATTAAGATGCTTCGCGTGATTTGCGCCTTCAAAATTTTCTTTTAGATTTATAGTGTTAAAACAATATAAATGAAAAGAAAAACAGCTGTAGAATGAAAATATGATTTTTTTTTGAAGGATTCTTGAGAACAAGTTTGAGCAATCGTGAGTAACAGAGTAAACATGATTTAGTTTTACAATGTGATCTCGTCGGAGTAAGTTTTGATCCCTGACTAATTCAAGCAACCTTTTGGCTTATTGCTTATGTTAAAAAAAGCAAACTTTTGACAATCTAGTGTACTTATTAAAAACTGTATACCATCATCCTTATCTGGTCTAGATTGTAGGAAAAGAAAAATGAAACACAGAGTAAAATGTCAAGTACGCATGTTAGATAGCTCCACTCAGACTTCACGAAAAATATTAAAATACCTAATCGGAACGGTTAAGTAAGCAACTATACATATTAGTGAACAAAAAAAAAAAAGTTTACAATTGGTCATCATTGATGTGACTCTTCAAAGGTTGGAACGCAAACACAATGGGAAATGGGGATACTCGTCTCAGTCAGATTAGCCTTTTTTATTAGTATTTTTTTTCACATACGACATAGCAACACATTCACCAGGCAACATATTAGCACTAAGGAGGTGAATGATGTGGCTGAGAATGGAAAACAACAAATTTGGCTTTGCATATAAATCCAAGATGCATCTTTTTAACATATGTCCAAACACAGATTCGTAAATATTTATTTTTAACGTATGTTAAGGATAATAAAAGCTTTTGGCAATTAGTTGGAAGTGCTCATTAAGATACAAAAACGAATTGCGAGACATACTCAGACAAATGTTTTGATGTGCTTGGATTTCCACTTAGATTACTAAAAGAAAAAACTATCACTAACCATGATGCATATATATACACTTCCTTCCTTGCTTGAATATATCAAAGTGTCTAGCATTCTTCAAAATCTTTAAGGCGGCAAATTAAAATGGCAAGACTGAGTTTCTGTCTCTTTACTTTGCTCCTGTTGCTTTCATTCTCCTTGTCCGAGACTCGGCCGCTGAGGATTAGTCATCCATTTTCTTTTCATTTCCATGCTAGCTCTGATATCTTCTTCGGCACACTCAAGCACTACCTTTATCCAGGATCAAAAGCCAGAAGCCTGGCAAAGATAGATAAAACATTGAACACAAACTCTAAGGTCTCTTTCAGCATTGGCTTCAGAAAGAGCAATGCAACAAGAAACCAGTACTTTAAACCCCTTCGAGTGAGTCCGGGAGGCCCAGATGGACACCATCACTTCAAAGCAACTGCTACTGGAGGACATGGGAGGAGATAGATAAACTGTGTGCATTAGATAACGGTTTTAATGAAAAGAGTCTTATCCTAAAATCATTTTATGAGAATGAAAACAAAAAAAATAAGACATGCCACCCCCAAGGTGGATATTTTGTTAGAACTTTTAAGTTTGTAATGAATCTTTTAATCCCAATAAATAAGACATGTGCCTTTTGTTAATTTGAGAGTACAGAGTAAGCAGTAATAATTGCATTTTGTTCCATTAGTAAATAGCTTAATCACTTTGGTCATGGAACTTCCTGTTACAAGGGTGTTGAAATTCAAAGTGCAGTACTCTATTGTAATTTTGCGCATGGTTCAATTAATTCAAGTTTGCGGAAAAATTGAATAATTTTAAGAGAAATAACTTGTAATATGAATATATATTATTAGTTTGATCGAACACAGACAGACATATACACTTTTTTTTCCAGCTGATTTCAATTCTTTCTATCAAAACTTTTAATTAGAAAAGAAAAAAAAGTTAATAATATACTATTTTTAATATACACTTTTTAGATTCGCAAAGTGGGTCTTATTAAATTCGTAATAAGTTTCTCATCATTTGCTGTTATCCATATAAATTAAAATAAAATGGAGTGCCCTGTGCTAGCACTGTTTCAATTACTGTAATATTTGAGATCAGAGATGCACAACTAAGAGTGATATGAAGAAAGAAAGTATGTTGTCCTAATTGTAAGGATAATATTATTAGTTGTTCATATTGAAGAACTTGAGAAATGCTAAGAAAACTCTCTTTTCAACACTCTCTCAAATACTCACTATTTTATTGGTTGAAACATGTGTGGGTCCTACCTCTTTATGTGGGACCTATTTCTAAAGTGAGGGACCCACATATGTTTCAACCAATGAAAGAGTGAGTGTTTGAGAGAGTGTTGAAAAGAGAGTGTTGCTAGCACTCCTCTGAAGAACTTTACTAACCCCAACAAATTTGAGACAATTACTTATTAGACTGATTACTAACCCCAACAAATTTGAGACAATTACTTATTAGACTGATTGTAAATGTAATAAATAATCTTTAAAATATATAAAATCTGTCAATTAATTTTTCATGATTAAAATATAAGAGACTAAATTGACATATTTTAATATACATTTAGCGGATTTCATATACTTTATAATAATGTAGTTGCTGTATGATAAGTTTTTGTGACTTTCAGAATTTAATCTTTGATGTTACATTACATATTTGGTATGGACTTTGATTTTGAGAGAAATTAAGATGTTTTAGTGTGATGTTAGATTTTGACCTTAATAGGTTTATTTAGGGATGACAAAAAAATCTGCATCTGAATATCCGCGAATAACTTACTCCCTCCGTCTCATAATAAGTGTCCCATTTGCACTTTTTTCTTGTCTCAAATTAATTGTCCATTTACAATTCCAATGCATCAATCATTATTATTTTTCCACTATTATACCCCTATTTATTAACTTTCACGTTATTCAACTACTATTAATAGGGGTATTCTAGTAAATGACATTAACTTTTTTACTAAAACCAACACATCCAATCATTTTCTTAAAAACCGCGCATTGCTCAAATAGGACATTTATTATGAGACGGAGGGAGTAATAGATATGGAATTGGATCCTCTCCAATTTTTTCTCTCATGCCCTCTCTCATGTGTAATTATGAATGGTTGGATTAATCTAACAGTTGACAACAAAAAGAAAAGAAAGCATCATTTAATGAAGAAAGAGAAATATATATTAGTTTTAATTTTCTTTTTAACCAAATATTTAAGAGATAAAAATGAGTATATTTAAAAATGAGAACTTTCTTCTACCAAAAAAAACAAATGAGAATTTGTCACATGTTTGTTTTTATTTTCGTTAATTTTTGTGGTATTTTATTTCTACAACAATCAACTTATATAAATGTGGCTAAATAAAAAACGTGATTGTGGCTAAATAAAAAATATTTCAAAATTTATTAAAGAAAATTAAAATAATTATATTATAATAACTATAATATAACTATTCTCATTTTTAATTAGAAAATATATAAATTAGCTAATTAATTATAATTTATGGCAAACAAAATTAATGTATAAGTTGTATGTTTTAACGATTTCACTCACGTTCAAATAATTTATTTTTTTAAATTTAAAGTTTGAAAAAATAGTAGTTGATATATTATAAAAAAAATTAGTTGACAATATGAAAAACAAGAAATTAATTTTCTTCTTAGCCACAAATACATATTTCATATATAATTTTTATAATATTTTAAACTATTCTTATTTCTATTTAAAAGATAGAAAAAAAGTTAAAAATAGCTAATTAAGATGGTGATAGATAATTGTCATATGTAAATTGTACACTTAACATCTATTTTTAGCAAATTATTTTAAAAAAACATAACGTTTAAACAATGAAATATAGTAGATTATAATTCATTTATTGTAATTATTTTTAAAAACTGAAAATGTTATAAAATATAAAATTTAAATATTTTTTACTTACATAATTTTCTCTACTATATTTATATAAATAAATATAATTTTGATTATTCTCATTTTTATTAAATATAAAAATTAATTTAATTAATTAAATATATATAAAAATAATTTAATAATTTTTAAATAAAAATATGATTAAAATTAAAATACCACAAAAATTAAAGAAAATAAAAACAAACATGTGAAAAGTTTTTTTTTGTAGAAGAAAGTTTTCATTTTTGTCTCCTAAAATATTTGATTAAAAAGAAAATTAAAATTAATATATATTTCTCTTTCTTCATTAAATGATGCTTTCTTTTCTTTTTGTTGTCAACTGTTGGATTAATCCAACCATTCATAATTGCACATGAGAGAGGGCATGAGAGAAAAAATTGGAGAGGATCCAATTCCAATAGATATATATGGATAAAATAAATGAATATTTAAATATATATTTTTAATAGATGCAAATGTTTAATGATATTTATGTGAGAATATTGATATCTGTAAATAAATTATAAAATTATTTAAATATTATTAATTTATTATAGGGTTATTAATAGTTTACCCCTGTAATATGAGCGTGTTTTGGTTTACTCTCACCGTTGCCAAAAGCAGGTTTTGGCAACGATTTTTTTGAAAAAACCGTTGCCAAAAAGTAGGGAGGGGGAAAAGCAAAATTCGCTAACGAATTACTATTAACCCTTTATTATATACTGTCTTTTCATTAATTTATATATATATATATATATATATATATATATATATATATATATATATATATATATATATATATATATATATATATATATATATATATATAAAGTTTTTTTCAAAAAATCTTTTACATACCATTTGTCTTTGATATCTTTGATTTCGTAGCATCATAAGCTGTGAATCTTTTACAGAGTGTTCAAAAATAATAATGTTATATCTTTCAAATTTTGCTATAAAAAAAGGTAACGGAACAACTTATTACTCGTTTGTTTTTATTTTTGTATAATCTATTATATACCTGGAGTAAAATTTTAAAGTTATATGTAAGTAAATATGAAGTAACCAATTGGGAGGGCAAAAGAAAGGTACAAAGTTAGACATTTCGTACAAAAGGTTCGCTCAGATTCGGGTTTCTAATTCTATAGTGATGGTTAAAAAAAGTAGGTCTATAGTGGGTTTGAATGAGAATCAGTGATATATTATTATAGTGGGTTTGAATGTGAAACATGGTGTAACTATATCATATCTCATTATTATATGCAAGAACTGTGGTGTAGAGAGAAAAGTGATGCACAGAACATATATTAATCAGCCATGATACCCTAGCATTAGGGCATCTAATAAGGAAACAAAAAATAACAAGTTTAAGTGGAAAATATACTTTATGGATATATACAAAATTGTCAATGACCATAATGTTGAGCGTGTGAGAAAGATAAAGGGCACACTAGTGCAAGTTAAGCATGTAAGGATAAGGTAAAGAATATAATAGGACATTAGGAATAATGATTTCTTGTTATCAAAGTAGATTTTCTCTTGAAATTAATGATATAAACTTGTTGCAATAGTATCAATTGAAGATACAGTAGTTAACAATTGCATGCCTCCAAGCCAGTAGTAATAGCTAGTGAGTTGTGTAATAAACTAAACTATACTCGTATGTTAAGGACAGTGTCGGTCTCTTATTATACAATGCCGACCAACATTAACAAATAGTACTGTGCAGGTAATTGATATAGAAACAACAACATGGAATTAATACTGGATTACAGCTGGGGGATCACATACATTTGGAGATGGGAAAGTGACACATTTGCAGCAACAACATGAAGCTGATCCTAGTTTGCAATATGTAACTGATATTTTCATGGAGAACTTGACAACAACACATTGTTGGTGGATTTAAATAGACAACAAAAGCAACAAATTTATCTATTGGGGACAATGCCAACCGGTAGAATTGGAGGATCAAACAGACAGTTATTGTGCCATACCGGAAACTTAATTCGATATAATTCTAAAAAACGACTTTGATTTTGACTTGGTGGTGAAAAATGACATTCAAGTTATCCCACACGTATGGGCTAATATGGCAGAAGGGGAATAAATTTTTACACCGTATATCTTTATGGGGAATTTTAAGAGAATTTCTTCACCCACCTCCCAACCTTCTTGGCCACCTCCGGTGAATTTACCACAATACCCCTTGTTTCGGAAGTTCATTTCCGAAACGGTACTTTTTTTTGGAAAAAAGGTGTTTTCGGAAATGAACTTCCGAAAACGTGTTTTTTTTAATATAAAATATTGATTTCGGAGATGCATCTCCGAAATAAAGTCACTTTTCAGAAAATGTGGTGTTTCGGAAGTTCATCTCCGAGCGCACCCCCTTGGAGGAATTCGGAAATGCACTTCCGAAAATAGGTCTGGACAGAAGAAAATGAACAATTCGCTTTATTTAATCGGGTGAAAATTACAACGATAATATTACATAAAATTAAAGTTACATATTGTTAAACACGGGTAGGTGGGGATGAGAGAGTGGTGGGGAGAAAAAAAGGCTTCCAAATTTCAAAAGGTTTATTTATTATTTTAATAAAAATACGTACAACTGAAAGTAACAAATGACGGAGGAGGTGTAACCGGAGCCGAAACATATGACGGAGGAGGTGGATGTCCGGAGGAAGAAGACCCGGAGGTACGTCCACCGCGAGACAAAGGAGCCAATCAATGTAAGCTATAATTTATCATTATCATCAGGGGACGTCATTACAAAAAATTGGAAAAAAAATCTTATTATTTTTAATCTTGATTTTTTAGAAATGACCTCCCCAGATGATAATCATAAACTATAGCTTACATTGATTGGCTACTTTGTCTCGTGGTGGACGTATCTCCAGTTCTACTTCCTCCAGACATCCACCTCATCCGTCATATGTTCCGACCCCGGTTACCACTTCCAAAAACTAACATGATAAATCCAATACAAATACACTGTGCGATACAATCCGAAATCAGAACAAAACAAAACAAAAACATGTTATTCTGCCCGATGAGCGTTACAAAATACACATCAAACAAAAAAAAACACGTTATTCTTCCCGACGAGCGAACTCCTCCGAATGAAGATAATTATACCAATCCTCATCCCACTCAGTCTCAGAACCATCAGCGTTGATCACGACTCTCACGCCTGAAGATTGAGCTTGAGCATCCGGGCCCCGGGCCCCCTGGGAACGAGAAGTAGAGCCGGTCGAAACCTTCTTCTTCTCCTTCACCTCCTTCACCTCCTTCACCTCTTTCACCTCTTTCTTTGAAGAATCCTTTCTTCCCTTAGCGCCCTCTCTAGAAGACATGTTCCTGTAAACAATTGAAATCGATTAATATGCGCAAAATAAAAAACAAAAAAATTTGAACTTCTGATATATTTCGGAAGTTCATTTCCGAAAACTGGGATGGAGGTGTTTTCGGAAATGAACTTCCGAAACACCCCTGCGATGCAATTTCCTGCAACTTCCATGGCAGACCCCTAAATCAACCTTCAAACCAAATCAAAATGCTTCTAAACAACCTAAATACTACTAACAACCTAGCCATATATCATTTATGCAATTAAAACCCTAAATAACATGCATTTGAATAATAGATCTAAAAATTTCAAAACTTACAAAGTGTTAGGATTGAGGGCTTTTGAATGTTGTTTAGCAGTGTGATTGGAGCCTTGATGCAGCTTTGGAATTTTGTTTGCACAAATTTTCGCCTCTGCCACTTTTTGTTTTGATTTAGGGTAAATGATTGGGGGAGGGGGAGTGTTTTGATAAATCTGCAGAAATCGCAGTATTTCGGAAGTGAACTTCCGAAATAATTGTTTCGGAAATGAACTTCCGAAGTAAGTCAATTTTTTTAAAAAAACACGCTTTCGGAAATGAACTTCCGAAGCAGGGGTAGTTTTGGTTTTTCGCAGGAGGTGACCACCCATAGGGAGGTGGGTAAAGAAATTTTCATTTTATTTTCATCTTTAGCAGTGTCTTCCACACCTTCGAAAATCTAAAATTATTTTTTATGAATTTGGAGACGCATCTTCGGACGCATCCAAAATCAAGCTAATCCTTTTTTTTTCTTCTTCTGAGTTTGACTTTAGTTTTAAAAAAATGAGATGCATCTCTGTATACTGTTTGGATGTATCCGGAGATGCATCTTCGAAGTACCCCTACACTCTTTTATGGGATTTTGTTATTCACGCAGCTGGTTTAAATAACAAGTCAGTGATATTTCCGAAAATGCTCAACGGAAAATTTGATAACACCACCTTGCATGATCTTCTTCTTCATGCTAAAAACATACTCAATTGCAGTATCCTAAATTTTTTTCCTCTCATTCTTAATGAAAATTTCAACACCAAGACATCATTCTTGTATTTCATCACTTTAAAGAGATCAAAATAAGTTAGAATTGCAGGTAAAGATCATTCATTTCATCCCTCATTCCTTACATTAATCTTTTCTTTGAGTTGAAAAATGAATATGCATATCTGGACGAAGTTTAGTGCGGTCCGAATGTGCATATTCATAATGTCATGTTAATTTCAATTTTAACACTGTTTTTCCTGTTATGAGTGGTAATAGATATGGTAAATCCGAATACGTTTTCCAAAGCTATAGTGAGTGTGGATGTTAAACCAGTCGAAGTGAAGCATGACGTCAAACCGGATGAACTGAATGATGATGTTAAATCGGATGAAGCAAATGATGATGTTAAACCAGGTATTCGATCGGTTGTTGTTGAGGTAGATGTTTGTGCATAATTTACAAATAAAGAAGTGTTTATTGTTCGTGAACTTATGCTACAATGAGTGCGTAGGGAGGCTGGCAAATTGAGGCTTGGAGTTGTAATTGGAAGGTCCGACATTGATTCAGATAGAAAACAAGCATTTGAAATATATATCAAGCAAATATACAACGTGGGTGCTCGAGACAAGAAGGCGGTTAGAGGACCAAGATCTGAGATGCAATAACTATTAAGGCTTTTAGAAGATGACGACTATGTTTCGAGGTACAAAGTTTGTGAGGATAAAGTCACCATTCGAGATATAATTTGGAGTCATCCTGATTCCCTGAAGTTGTTCAACATCTTTCCCTCCGTACTCATAATTTACTCAACATATAAAACAAACAAGTATAGACTTACACTCTTAAAAATTGTTGGTATTACTTCTACAGAGATGACATATTCAATCAGTTTTGCATTTCTAGAATCCGAAAAAGAGGACAACGTACATGGGCTTTGGAAATATGCTAAACTATGTTGAAGGACCAAGAAAACATACCACAAGTCATAATCAGCGATCACAACACCATACTGATGAATTCGGTTGCAACTATGTTTCCTATATCGTCCGTATTACTTTGTAAGTATATATCACATATCCAAAAATGTGAAAAGTCGAGTTAAACCTACGGTTGGCCCCAAACAAATCAAGGGTGAAGATGAAAAATGGTCAAATCTGGTGTGGTGGTAGAAAAGATAATGGATGCATGGAATTAGGGGTGGCAAAAAAGGCCAGGCCCGTCAGGCATGCCCGTTTTTCCCGCACTTTTTTGCGGGATGGAACAAGGTTTTAGGACCGCACTCTCTAATATGCCCGCCCGCCCTGCCCCATTTTAATGCGAGTTTTGCAGGCACAATCATTTACATAAAAATTTGCAATTTTTAGGCTTAAAAGGTGCAATGTCTGTAAGCCCGCCCCTCCCCACACTCAATTTTTTGTGGGGCGGGGCAAGGTTTTGGGCCTGCACCCTCAACAAATCCCGCCCCGCCCTATTTTATTGCGGGGCTGGCATGCCCGTTTGCCACCCATACATGGAATGATATAATAAATTCTTTCATGACATAATTATATACCAAATATGTTATACATTTTAGGAGTGTGTGTGATATATCCAGATTTATTATGTTAGAATACCGATTCAAAGTCAACATCTTTTATTCACATTTGGTTAGCAACGTATCTCAGGCGGAATTGAATTTCATTTTTCTTGAAGCTAAGCGAGTAATTAAAACAGGTTCATATAGCTCAAAGTGTGGATGTACACTTAGAAAGACTTACAGTCTTCCATGTGCTTGTTTAATTTCGAAGAAGATGAAGCTTGAAAAACCAGTACATATGGATGAAGTTTTCACTCATTGAAAATGGTTCTATTTTGATAATGATGGTGTGATGAAGGATTATAAATCAAACATATCTATCACAGAAGAGTGAGAAGTCATCCAAGAGAGATTCATGAAAGCTGATGACATAATGAAATTACATATCAAAGAGCAAATGAGAAGGACTTCCTATCTATAAACAACTGATTTGAAACCCCCGTCATAACGATTAAAATAAAGGGTGCTCCTAAAAAGGTCAAACCGACACAAAGTGACAACTCTCCGAGACAGTCTCCTTTATACTTTGAACATGTTGACTCACACTTTTCAGATTCTCTTACTCCAAAATACCAAAAGAGTATTTTCAAGGGTACTCGCATCAGCAAACCATATCTAGAAACAACTGATTTGAAACCCCCGTCAGAACGATTAAAATAAAGGGTGCTCCTAAAAAGGTCAAACCGACACAAAGTGACAACTCTCCGAGACAGTCTCCTTTATACTTTGAACATGTTGACTCACACTTTTCAGATTCTCTTACTCCAAAATACCAAAAGAGTATTTTCAAGGGTACTCGCATCAGCAAACCATATCCATCACCACCATTACAAAAACTCATCCATATTGAAAATATGTTGCTTTTTATGCACAAATACATGAGCGGAGTATAAATGTCGGAGCTGACGATAATTGTGGTGTTCGAGCTGTTTCGAGTTTGCTCGATAAGGGAGAGGATGACTACCAATTTTTTCATCGTCATCTTATACAAGATATGAAGACACACAGGGAATCATTCACAAAGCTATACGGGAATAAAGCAAATTACGATGCAATTCTCAATGCTCTAGTTCCCTGTCTTAGTGGTTTGATTCCGCTTGACAAATGGACGCGCTTCCTAAAAATGGGACACCTTATAGCAAGTGCTTATAATATGGTGTGTATTTCTTTAACATTATATGGTTTCTCAAAAACATTCTTTCCACTTAGGAGTTAGCCACCTCAAAATCCATCCGAATGCAACATGTGTATAGGCTGGCTATCAAAAATACAACATTTTGTTCAAGTTTATTTGAAATTAGGATGTCCTATACCAAAGACATCACTAGTGTCTGCAACAAGTTTGACAAAAAATTCAGTTTCTAATAGAAGGATCAAGCACATTGAGACTAGATTCTATATTGTAAGATAACAAGTAATGAAAGGTGTGATTATGGTAATATATTGTCCTACTAAAGAGCAACTTGTAGTTGGATTCACAAAATATTTGAAGATTGAGAGTTTTGAGTATCTAAGAGATCAACTAGAGCTAATAGTTATTTAGAATTATGGGAGGATGTTTTATTAATTCCAAAGCTACCATTTAGTAGAGTTAGTTAGGTAGTTTGTGGTTAAAAAGTTTGTTACTTAACAAAAAAGATATCTATATATAACCCTAATTGTATGCATTTCATTTAGTACCAATTTTCATATAATGTGTATATGATATAACTTGTATTGTAAGTTTCTCACATTTGCTCAAACTTCATATTTTTTGTTTTTTGTTTTTCTGTCTTTCTTGCAAAACAAGCAAACTCAACTGCACCATTAATTATTGAATTCAAGTGTGAATGGTTAAGTCTAAAATCAACTAGAAATGGAGAAAATACTGGATATATAAAAGAGGTAACCTATATCCCTATTGAAGGTTTTAGGTAGATATGTGGTGTCAAGGTTTCTTGGATCCTCAACATTTAATGCATTTGCACTTCTTGCGCTCTCTTGACTCTTCAACAAGTGGTATCAGAGCCAAGTTAGGCTCAGTGGGAGAGCGGAAGTGGAATCCTTGTATGGATTAAGACTAATGATGTGAGTGACTCATACTTGTAGAGGAGATTGTTGAATTCAAATGTGAGTCGTTAAGTTCTATATCGACTAGAAATAGAGAAAATATTGGGTATATAAGAAAGGAGACTCATACTCCATTGCCTTAAGGCTTTGGATGGATATGTGGTGTTAAAGTCTCTTGGATCTTGGACTTTTAGCCCATTGACACATTTGGTGCTCCCGGACTCCCCAATAAGTGGTATGAAAGTTATGTTAGGCTCGGTGGGGAAGCGAAAATTGGATCCTAATATGGATAAAGGCTAGTGAAGAAGGGTGTGCAAAAAAATTGGTTATCCTTAACCAAATTGGTATCCAAATTATTTCATTTTTTAAAACCCAATTCAAATGCTAAAATATAAAAGCGGATATCCATTTGTTATCCAAATATAAGTGGTACCCATAATAATAATAATAATAATAATAATGTGGTTTAGTTATTGGATACCCAAATTTTACTATATATTAAATTTACATGTTGATTTTTTTCCCATGATTCACCATATACATATATGAGTCAAAATTTTCTAACAACATATTAATAAATTCCGATTTTAAAATATAATTCTAAATAATTTTATTGTCTAAAACTTCTATACTTAAGTTTACAGTCTTGATGTTGGCTTGTACATTAAGTTCTACCTATAATTTATATATGATTTATAATCTTTTTATATTGTGAATCTATTATAATTGTTTATTGTTTAATGATTAATTTTTTTTAATTTTAATGATTAATTTTTTTTAAGAAGAAGTACATTTGAGAACAGACTTACTTTACACACTTTGGAGTCAAGTGCTTATTTAATTCAAACATGCTCATGTTAACCCCATTGTCAATTCATGTTGATGAAAATAATTAATATATGGGTCCTGCTAACCAGTGTCCTAGAGGCACTAGATAAGAAATATTAAATGAGGTTTAATTAAATTATTATAATTTTGAAATAAATGATAATTACAAATATTTAAATATTAAATTAACTTAAATTAATTTATTCACTATTTCTTTCATAACTTTATTTCAATATTATTATATTTTAATATGAGAACATGATTTACTAGAAACAAAATTAAAAACTCTTAAAATATTGAAAAAAAAGAAGTAAAATAATAACTAAAAAATCAAATAAAAATTCGAATTCAATTTAAACATTTAGATATTTTGGTGAAATAAAAAAAATAATAACACTTTATCCATAATATTTTTCCTTAACTAAATGTGAAAAGGAAAAATAGTGTTTTTTGAAATTAAAAAGTATTAGGCATTAAAATGCAAAAGCAATAAGCAGCCGTAAATAAAAATGAAAAGTAATTAATAATTGTAACGTCTTAATTTTTTTATACTCAAATTTTTTTATTTTTTGGTCTTAAATAACACTATTAATAAGCCTTTTTTAAATAATATTAATGAATCTATAATGTAATTAATGATACTTATCCAATGTAGCCGTAATATATTAATATCTGTTTATTTATGTTACCTACCGACATAAACATTTGTATAATGATTTCTAAAAAATTATTAAAACAACTAAGCAAGATTCGTAAGTTAAAATTTTAATATTTTATAGTAAAATAAACCACAAATGGTTCACTTTAATTCTTCTAGAGTGAATGACACATACATATTTAATTATTCTATAGAGAGATGTTTCTTTATGATGTTGAATTTTTTTTTTCAATTTAACAGTTTTCAAAAAAATAATAAAATTGGTTTTAAAATTAAGTTTTTTTATTAAACTACTTTTAAAATCGATTTTTTTAAAAAAAATAAAAAATTGATTTTGAGATAAATCGGTTTTAAACCAGTTTTTTTTAAAAAATTGGTTTTTATAAAAAATCGATTTAGAACTGAACCGATCCACATGTAAACCGGATTTTAAAAAATAAACCGGTTTTAAGAAAATTGTTTTAAGTTCTAAACCAAACCATACATATTGTTCAATTTTGTTTGGTTATTGATCCATGCACACCCCTGATAGTGAAGTGTGTGACTCACACTTGTGGATGAGATTGTTGAATTCAAATATGAGTGACTAAGTTCCACATTGACTAAAAATGAAAAAATGTTACATATATAAGAGAGATAAGTCATACTCTATTTTCTTAAAATTTTGAAAAAAAATGTATTTTTAAGATCTCTTCTTAAATGTTTAGTCCATTAAAACTTTAGTCTCTCCTCGGACTCCTCAACAGTTATGATTTTCTAGATAAGATTCTTTTTTCCTGCTAAGATAGGTGATACCAGATTGAAAAAGTGAACTATTGTTATGAGGTTTTTATGTTTAGTCTATATCATTCTTAAAATATTGATTTAATTTATAAAGTGAGTGATGTCTCTTTTCTTTTTCTTTTTTTAAAAATTTGGGTGTTGAATTTTTCTCAATATGTGTACTCATTCATTTCCGATTTATACTTTTGTATAGATATTTTTAGGGGTGACAATCGGGCATGTCTGCCCGTTTAGACCCGTTCTGCAAAAGTCCACAAAAAAAGGGAGTGAGGTGAGACAGACATATTTAAGAGTGCGGGTCTAAAATTTTGTTCCCTTACAAAAAAGTGAGAAAAGAGCGGGAAAAGCCTGTGAATATCGAAACTTGTAGGCCTAAAAATAGTAAAATTGTATAAAAAAATTCATGTCCGCAAAAGCCCGAAAAAACAGGACAAAACGAGGCAGACATATTAGAAGGAGCGGGTCTAAAACCTTGTTCCACCCAAAAAAATGTCGGTAAAACAGAGTTTGCTCGCGGGCCATCCCGGTTCTGCTACCCCTAAATATTTTTAACTTATGTGATTTTGTAGTCATAAATTAACTTTGTAAGTATTGTCTTGTGCTGGCTAATGTGATATCTTGAATTATTTGTTAAAATTCTATTTAAAATTTTAAAAGCTATTATATTATTATTTAAATGAGCACTCAATAATGTTAAATATTTTGAAAAAACTTTTATCATATAAAATATTAGAGAAATTCTTTGGCCACCTCCCTATCTTCTAGTCCACCTCTGGTGAAAACCCCATTATACCCCTGACTTCGGAAATGAACTTCCGAAATGCATGAAAAAGGTGTTTTCGGAAGTTCATCTCCGAAAGCGCCTTTTTTTTTGAAAAAAGTGTCTTATTTCGGAAGTTCATTTCCGAAACTACAATTTCGGAAATGAACTTCCGAAATAAAACGCGTTCTGCAGATTAAGCAGAACTCTCCCCCTCCCCCAAATCATTTACCCTAATCATCATCAAACACTTCCATAGGCGAAATTTCTGCAGAAGCAAGTGTGAAGTAGCCAAACTCTTTTTCCAAACTCAACCAAACTCATCATTAAACACTAATTGGTAAGTTTATCATTGTTTTTTCAAGTTTTAGATCTATTTGATTAAACTATATTAGGGTGTTTAGAATCTGAAAAAATGACATTAAGATAGCTTAGTACTGATATTAGGATGTTTAGTAGGCAAAAAAATGGATTTGGTTTAGGTTTTTGGGTCTGCCATTGGAGGTTGCAGAGAAGCTCTGCGTGGGGGTGTTTCGGAAGTTCATTTCCGAAAACACCTCCATCCCAGTTTTCGGAAATGAACTTCCGAACTGTACCAAAAGTTCATTTTTTTTGTTTTTTCATTTGTCTCGCATATTAATCGATTTCGATTGTTTACAGGATCATGTCAGACCAGCCAGCACGCATCAGACAGGGGAGAGAGTCCCAGACTGCGTCGGCTAGACGCGAGCGGGCGGCGGCGCATCTGGCGTCGACCCAGGGACGGGGGCAGGGACGGGGACGCCGTGTCCGCGTTCCACAGGACTTGGTGGAGAGTTCATCTGCTTCAGGCTCTAGGAGTAGGCTGGCTCGGGTATCTTCTTCCCGCCAGCGAGAGGAGGAGGATGAGGAGGTCATACCGGATGTTGACCCTCCAGTCGGGGAGGAGGAGGAGCAGGAGGAGCAAGAGGTGGATAGCTTTTCGGGAGGGCCTTTTGACACTTCCATGCTGATTCACTACCAGGATCACGTCGCTCGGCGGATCTGGGAGGGAGAGGTATTTTTTTAACTTAGCCGTTTATTTGTCACCATTTTTTATAATTTTACCGTTTATTTCTCGCTTATTTGTTTTTTTTTGTAACAGGAGAGAGAGCCATTGAAAATGGTGAACCACTCCAGGAAGATTTTCGGTCTGTTTAAACCAGCAGCTCAGTGGTTTAACGACCATGTGCGAGGTTTAGGGCTTTGCGGGCTCTGCATGACCGGGTACACCACCATCAGCACCGGCATGCAGGGGGCATTTGTGGAGCGCTGGCACAAGGAGACGTCTTCTTTCCACTTGCCGGTGGGGGAGTTGACGATCACCTTGCATGACGTCCAGTGTCTTCTCCACCTGCCTATTAGGGGGCCACTGTTGGACCACTCCAGGATCCAAAGGGTCGAGGCCATTGAGTGGATGATGCACTATTTGGGCCTGCCGCACGAGGTTGCTCACCTGGAGTGCGTCTCGACTTCTGGGCCTCATGTCCGGTTCAACACACTGAGCCTCTATTTTGAGTTCCAACTGGACGCGGCGGTCGAGGCCGAGCAGGAGGGTAACGACCTATTCAGGGAGTACCACCGCGGCTGCGCTCTTCGGTGCTGGTACATGCATGTGGTAGGCGCTGCATGCTTTGTGGACAAGAGCGCCAGGTACGTCGACGTGGCCTACCTCCGCTATTTCATGGACCTGGATACCGTTCACCAGTGGAACTGGGGGGCAGCTACTCTGGCATATCTCTACCAGAAGCTGAACGAGGCCTCCAACTGGAGGACGAGGCAGCTGGTCGGATCCTGCACTCTGCTTACGGTACGTTTGATTTTAACACATTCTCGTATTTATTTATTTATTTATGTTTCGTATTTATTTTTAATACATTATCGTATTTGTGTTTCAGAGCTGGATCATCTCCTACTTCTCCCGCATCCACGGCTTCCACATCGATCCTGCGTACGTTGACGCCATGCCCAGGGCCGCCAGATACGCCCTCCAGAGGGGGAACGATGCGGTGGGACCATACCGCCTGTACCTGGACCGCACGATGCACTACGACGTCACCTGGAGGCCGTTCGCCGACTATGCTCAGGTTGTCCCCTTCGACGGGGTTGCTCTATATTCAGGCTGGTTGGCATGCGGGACCGACATCATGGTCCGGTATCTCCCGGAGCGGTGCATGCGGCAGTTTGGGTTCGTGCAGATCATACCCAGGTCACCCTTCGAGGCTGCTCCTGACACAGTGACCAGAGTGCAGCTCACTGCCATATGGGAGGAGTGGCAGCATCATGTGGTACCGGAGGAGTACCGTCGCATGCGGGTCACCCAGGACTGGCACAGTGTGGAGGGGTACGTCATATGGTTCTACCGGGTGTCCCATCCTCTCTTGAGACCCGACGTTCCCGGCGCTCCTAGGCCAGCACACGAGGAGATCCTGGAGAACCGGCAGGCGGAGGATGACCACGCCATTGATCTCCTTCCGATTTGCCAGCGGATAGAGATGCTTGGGCGGGACGCGTTGCATCGAGGTGTCATTCATCAGGGCGGACCAGAGGTAGTCGCCGTGATGGAGATGATCGTCACTGATGCGGGCCGTGTAGGGGTGGCAAACGGGCATGCCCGCGCCCGTTTAGCCCGCCCCGCAAAAGCCCGCACATAAATGGGGCGGGGCAGGGCGGGCATAGTTGAAGATGCGGGCCTAAAACCTAGTCCCGCCCCGCAAAAAAGTGAGGGCGGGGCGGGCAAAGCCCGCGGGCATTGCACCTTTTAAGCCTAAAAACATAAAAATTTATGAAAATGCACATGCCCGCAAAAGCCCGCGTTGAAAACGGGGCGGGGCGGGGCGGTCACATTAGAGGGTGAGGGCCTAAAACCTTGGCCCGCCCCGCACTAAAGTGCGGGTAAAACGGGCATGCCCAACGGGCCGGGCCCGTTTTGCCACCCCTAGGGCCGTGCGGCGGGGTACAGGCGGCAGAGGAGGGCCCAGGGTGAGCGGGTTAGGCACACCCAGTAGTGGTGGGGTTTATTCATTTTTTGATTTTGGATTGTATATTTAGCACACTATTTTTATTTATTTCGGTTTGTATATAATATTTTCATATTAGTATTTTTTTTTGTTTATTTATCATATTAGTGTTTTCAGTCTATCTATTGTTTATTTTATTTGCCGGTAACGTTTAATTAAAATGCGGTTGCGTTTAAGAAAAAACATAAAAAAAAACACAGTTTCTGCATAATTCGGAAATGAACTTCCGAATTCACCCCCCATGAGGTGTTTTCGGATATTCATCTCCGAACGCACCCCCCATGAGGTGTTTTCGGAGATGAACTTCCGAATCAAGGAAATTTTTAAAAAAAAAAGTGTAATTACATTTAGATGATATTCAATTTATAAAATGAAATTAATAAATTTCATAGTTTATTGTTAAAACTTTATAAAAAAGAATGTTTTTTCAACTAGTGTAATAATCAAATCTTTTATTTTCGGCAATTAAGGTATCAAAAGTTTTTCTAGTGAGAATTTTTTTTGTTTTGGTACAATGTTTTTCTAGTGAGAATATGTCACCTAATTTTTTTAGACTTTTTTGTTAATTAGGTTTCTAAGCAAAAGCAGACCTAAAAAGTTTAGTCTGACTTATGAGACTGACTTAAGCTTGACCAAAGTTTTTGCCAAAATATCGACCCACAATTGGAAATTTGGAATAGGAGATTAACTACCTATTTAGAACATCAACTTGACCTACATCCATCCGCATCAATGTAGTCATCATGAAATCAATAAATATAGGGTTAATAGTAATTCACCCCTTGTAATGTTAGCGAATTTTGCTTTTCCTCCTTCTCTACTTTTTAGCAACGGTTTTTTCAAAAAAATCGTTGCCAAAACCTGTCTTTGACAACGGTGGAGGTAAACCGAAATTCGCTCATATTACAGGGGATAAATTACTATTAACCCATAAATATATTACAAACCTAATCTCTAGTATTTAGGATTAATGTGAATTTGGTATGATCATTAGTTAGTTATTATTCAAGATAAAGTAATATATGGCACGACGGGTGATGAAATTTTCAACATGGAAGCTTTTATCCATTTCGAATTCTTAATGGAATTCTTTATCACAATTTGCAGCTAATTGGTTGCGCACAAGGGATAGCTGCCAAATCACTCTACGTCATCATAAGTAGATTGAACTAACTTATATTAATTTGCAAGCAGATAAATTTTCTGGCATTAGAATATAATAATACTTTGTTTTTTTTACAGTAATACATTTTATATACTTTTATCATCTATTAAAATTTATAGTTATCTCATTGTTCCTATACCTTAGCCGACTTCAATCTCAATGCTGATCATTGTTAACAATTAGATCAAGGGACACTAAAGAAAACAGACTAGAAGAAAAGAGTGTAAGATCTTGGGAACATTTTAATCAGGGTACATGAATGAATGAAGGCTTAAACAAAAGAAGAAAGGTTATGGATTTTTGGAAAATTGTAAAATATACCTATAAAAGAGGTTAAATGTTGTAATTAAGGATAATTCTAAGGTGAAGTTATTAAATTAATTTTTTTTTAGTGAATTATTAATTTGGTCAATGAGAAAGCAACATTAATTTAAAATTTTTCAGTGTTGATTTAGTCAATGTCACATAGAATTATATGATGTACATCATTATTGAATTAGACATTGAGGAGAGAACGAGTCACAACTCACAAATAGATAGAAATTAAGAAGCATTCTTATTATATGATTTTACAAAATTTTCTTTTATTTTGTAGCCATTGATCATAATAGAGTTAAAAGAGAAATTAATTAGTACTGCTCATTAGTCACCTAGCTAGAGTGGTTATCGTAATTTGGTGGGGTTGTAAAGTAGATATGACACATCAACCTCAGATTACAATTGGCAGATCCTTCTTTGTTTGCAACTTGCAGCCGTTTTACTCGTCGGGTTGGCATTGGCAGCAAATTGATGCAAAGATGACGATCTCACCTCATTCAGATTAGATACACTCAACCGCACTTCAATTTAGTGATACACTACACTACATATACAAATAAAATAAAATAAAACAATAGGTTTCTAAAAACAAGCTATAAATACCATATGCCTAACTATAATCTTTCACGCACAAACGTTAAATTCAGCTAACATATAGAATGGCCAACCAAACGAGAATTTTGTGTTGCGTTTTGTTAGTTTTGATTCTAAGTGGTGGAAGTGAAACACGGTCTCTGAACCCGACAATGGTAAGTGATCATCGCATGTTCCAAACTTCTAAGTTGAGTTGGAATTCCATAGATTCAATTGCAGAAGAAAATGGTGGAAAATTTGACGAGCAAAGATTGAGTCCTGGTGGACCTGATGGTCATCATCATTAGTTACTTTCAAACTCATAAACCTCTGTTGTCAATGTCTTGTTGAAATTAATAGTAATTGGTTTATGATGTTACTGTTATGTACAATTTTCATGTAAATGATCGTGACCTCGTTTGATATAGAATAATATACATATGATTCTAGAACATTTTGTTGTGTATATTCATCGTCATGTTGTTTGTTTGAGCTTGAATTATTATTATTTTTTTGGGTAAGAAAACAAAATTAACTCATTTCATTCTTAATATATTGTATTCGAGCTTGAATTACATTTTTTTAGGAACAAAATTAACTCATTTCATTTTTAATATATGTTTTAATTTTAAAAATTAACTCACATCATTTTTAGACCAATTTATCCCGCTGGTTGCACAAGCCTCCACATCATTTTTTTAAAAATTTCTTTATAAACCTCCTAACTTTTTTGGTCACCTCCGGCGAAAATTCTAAAATGCCCTTATATTTCGGAAATGCATTTCCGAAATCATTTTTTTTAAAAAGATTGATTTCGGAAGTACACTTCCGAAAACACTTTATTTTTATGAAAAAAAGGTGTTTTCGGAGATGCATTTCCGAAAACACCCTTTTTTTCTAATAAAAAAATGTGAATTCGGAGATGCACTCCTGAATTTACCGCTGGAATATTTCGGAAGTACACTTCCGAAATATTGTCTGATACAGTACAAAAATCAAGGTGAATCAATTGTATTAATAATATAATTAATTTGTATTAATTAAAATTATATAATTATCAAGATTAGATTAAAATTAATTGATTATATGATTGCCTGATAAAATTAATTGATTAATTTTCAAGATTAGATTAAGTGTTCTTTAAAAAAAATAAACTGTTGTATTCAATTATATTTATGTTAATTCTTTTCATTTTGGTACTTTAATTCTATACTTAAAACTTTAAATTAGTAAAAATAATTATTCAATCTTTTCTTTTCATTTTGATAAAATTTTAAAATATTATTATTCTCTTAATTTAATTGTTTATTTTTTAATCTTTATTTATTTTTTTAATATATATTTTATCAATGATATGTCATTATATAATCATTAGAACATATAAATTAATAAAAAATTTATATATATTTTAATATACTGAATATACAAGTATCGTGAGTATTTTATATACCATTGATAAAACTTTAAAATATTATTATTTTACTAATTTAATTATTTATAACTTTAATCTTTATTAATTTATTTTTTTAACTATTATTAACTATTTAAAAAGTAAATAGTTGAATTATTAAATAAATTATTTATAAAATTGTAACTATTTAACTAAATTATTGAGATTATCTAAAAGTTATTACATTAATTATAAAATAGCTAAATTATAAATATAAATAGTTTAATAGTTAATTACAAAATATAATTTTAATTTTAATTAAAATTTATTACGTTAATTATAAAATATCTAAAAGTAATAAAATTTATAAAAAAATACAATTAAAATTTTAATTTTAAAAATTAAAACTTAACTCAAATTTATAAATAATAAAATTTAAAAATTAAATAAGAAAATTATTAAACTATTAATAATTTAAATTTGTATTGATGAAATGTCATAAAAAAATCATTTGAAATACACAAGTGCACCATGTGAAACTTTGCAAAAAAAATTAAATTAAATTAAAATAGTAGCAAATAATTTAGAGGAATCAAAATTTATAATTTTTTTAATATACTAAAAATAATAGTTGATAGATTCAAAAGAATAAAAAAACAAAGTATCAAAATGAAAAAAAAAATTATTAATTGATAGAAATAAAATGAACTGAATATGGCAGTTTTTGGGTCATTCTAATATAATAAATTCATTCTAATTTTGTGTATCATTATTAATTCAATATAACAAATTTCCAAAATTATTAATATATCTTTTTTTATTCTAAAAGGAATGTAATTATTTTATTTATAAGATGTTTTATTTGATTGGTCCAAAATTTGAAATGGTTGTTCCCTATAATTAAAATCGATATATTTGTCTTTATTAACTAATAAATAGTATAAATCTTTGAAGATCTTAATTTTAAACCACCATTTTAAAATAATTCTATATTTCAAAATTTCTCGTTTTTTCAGAAGTGTACTTTCGAAATCAAAAAATGGAATTTCGGAAATGCATTTCTGAATTCTGGAAAAATTTGAAAAAAAAAATTATTTCGAAAATGCATTTCCGAAATAGGGATATTTAAAGATTTCGCTGGAGTCAGCCCCATAGGGAGGTGAAGAAATAAATTCTCTCATTTTTTTTTATTTAACTGTTTTGTTTGTTTAACATCAACCTTTTGCAAAATCATTGTTCCATTTGAAAGATTATTATTCCAATATAGTATTATTATATTTGATCTGTTTCCAACACAGATGGTGCTTACTGCATGCTAAGATCTTTTTTAGACTGCATTATGATATCTTATTAAATTTACACATTTATATATTTCAAATTTCAACTCCAATTTATATTATAGATTATTTTTTCTCTTTCTCATTTCATTTCAGTTTTGCCTCTCATTTTGATTTTAAAACTCAAAATTCAAAATTCTAGGGTCTTTTATTGCAATCTCTCTCTATATCATTTTGACTTTGATAGTAGCATGAACTGCACATATCAATTTAAGCTTTTTGCAGTCATGTGTATTATTTACCATCATGTTTATGGTATAAGGCCAGAAGTTGATTTTATTTATTTTAGTAATTTATGAAAGAAAATTAAGTTGTTCCTCAACTTAATGATATAATTAACATGTATGTCATTTTGTTCATGAGTTTAGGTTTATATGTTACTATTACTAATTGCTGTCTGTTTTCTGGTTTATTGTAGATTATAAAAAAGTGATTATTAAAATAAACAAATAAACAAATAATGACATAAAATTACAAAATACGGTTATATATTAAAAATTAATGATTTGTATTAAATTTTAAATTATTGAGAAGATATCATTTTTATACTATATGAAAAATGATATTTTAAAAAATTTTGATTCAAAAATGGTATACGGGAAAAATTTATTATTGATCGAAATAGTTTTATATACGAAAATTTACCATTGATTTAGGTATTTTTATAAACAATATTTAAACATAAATAATATTTGGATACACGGGAAAAAATTAATTATTGATATAAATAATTTTGTATACGAAAAAAGGTATTTACGATCCAAAAAAATTTGATTTAAAAATGCTATATGGGAAAAAAAACCTATTATTGATCTAAATATTTTTATAGACAAAAGTTTATTATTAATTCAAATATTTTTGTAAATGATATCTAAACATAAATAATATTTGTATAAAAAAATTTATTATTAATTTAAATATTTTTATATGGTATTTATGATCCAAATATTGTATTTTGGGGGAGGACTTGATTCTGTGGCATTTAGTGTGAAGGATTATGAACCTTTGATTAGAGATGAACAAGAGGTGAGGATGAGACCGTTAATTTATTCTGAATTTGATTTCAAGTTTGTGAATTGCAAGTGATAAACAAACCGCGTGTGTATGTATAATGTATGTGATGTTGCAAGGCGTGAAGAAAAGCGTGATTGTAAGAAAAAGCATGTGAATGAAGAGAAAAAAATATGTTTTATTTTAGAGGTTAAAGGTAGTGCACCGACAGTGTAAAATTTTTTTACACGGTCATCTAATAGAAACAATTCGTTTTGCCATGTCATATAAATTTTTTAAAAATTACAGTCTGATTTATCCTAATTTATGGTTGTGATTGGTTGACAGTGTAAAATTTTTTTACACTGTCAGTGCATCACCCATTTTAGAAAATTTTTTATTTATTTCTACCGTATAAATTTCACTGATGTAAGAAAAGTTGAATTTTTATTTGGGTATTGGTTGATGTGGATTTGCAAACGGATATTGAATTAGTTTGAATAGAAAATGGTTTGGATTATAAAATGGATATTTAATTGATAATGGATTGTGACTTAGACATTTAAAATGGATATGGCTTGGACGATATGGATAATTTGTTTTGACATTTTGAATAAGAAATGGTTTGGTGAGAATTAGTTTATGGAAATGGATATAAATGGATTATTGGCTTACAAAATTCAAAACTTAAAGCATTGGAGAACAATCATTTGTTAAAAGACCAACAAACTAAGACAACCTTATAACTATTAGAAGGTTCTTTAAAACCAATATTTGAACATCAAGATAACTAGAAAAACTGTTTGGAAGTTGTTTAGACTGACTTATTAAGATATCTATTAGCATAAGTACACTTATAAGATTGTTCAAAATAGTTTACCGAAATAACTTAATTCTACAAGCTCTTTTCACTTTATTTCTATAAATTTTGAAATCGTGATTACAACACTTATATTATTTAATTTAACGCAAGACTCTTAATACTCTTTAAAATGTTTAGGATTAAAATGTTTAGGATTACTTTGTTGGTGCACAAAGAATAAAGATGATGACAAAGAGAATGAACAAAAAGGAATAACGGCGCAAAGATTAATGAGAGAATAAAGTTGTATATTCTACTTGCGTTGTTAATAAATGATAGTTACTACAAGGCTATTTATACAAAAGAAAATTCTTGCCACATCAGCCCTAACAGCATAAACTTAGTGAACAAGTTTAAGGTACAAACAGTACAATACTACAAAATACTAAAGTACCCTTACTACTAAACAGCTAAACTAATGGGACCCAGAAGATAACATCTTCTGGTCAACAACATCTTCTGAGTAACTATCAGAAGATCACAACATCTTCTGAGTAACCATCAGAAGATTAACCCACATCAGAACTTCTGATGCTCATCTTCTGAATATTGAATTACTCTTCAATACCATCCCTTAATTCATATTCTTCAATCAAAGCTGACAACGCCAATTCCATCCCTTAAGAGCAGAAATTGCTCCGTCTTGATCGCCTTCGTCAGAACATCAGCCATTTGCTTCTGGGTGCTACAGTGCACAACTTCTAATGTTCCATTCTGGACTTGGCTTCTCAAGAAATGATACTTAGTCTCAATATGCTTGCTTCTTCCGTGTAACACCGGATTCTTGGCAAGATTGATTGCAGACTTGTTATCAATCATCAGCTTCAGAGGCTTCTTCACTCTAATCTTCAGATCTTCTAATAGATTCAGAAGCCACACAGCTTGATATGCAGCTACAACGCCTGCGATGTACTCAGCTTCACAGGTTGATAAAGCAACAACAACTTGCTTCTTGGAACCCCAAGAAATAGGACCTCCCAGAAACATGAACAAATATCCAGAAGTACTCCTTCTATCAACTCTGTCTCCACACCAATCAGAATCAGAATAAATCAATAACTCTGATTCTTCCTTTCTCCCAGAAGGAAACAATATGCCATACTTCAGAGTTCCCTTGACATATCTCAAGACTCTGACATCAGCTTGATAATGGGACCACTTAGGTTTACTCATGAACCTACTAACCAATCCAACTGCATAGCATATATCAGGCCTGGTATTACACAAATATCTTAGAGAACTAACCAGCTGTTTGAATACCGTAGCATCAACATCTTCACCTTCAGAATCAGAGTCCAACTTCTGATTCGTTTCTGATGGTGTAACAGCAGCTTTACGATTCTCCAGCTTGAATTTCTTCGGAAGTTTTAACTCATACTTCAGCTGATGCAGAATGATACCATCTTCTGAGTACAGAATCTCCATCCCTAGAAAATATAACATTTTCCTAAGGTCTGTAATCTCAAACTCATTCATCAGCACCTTCTTGAACTTCATCAGATCTTCTGAACAACTTCCTGTAAGCAATATGCCATCAACATACAGATACAACAGAATCATATTGCTTCCAAAATGTTGCATGTAACGACCGTTTTTCTTTAATTCCTTATTTAAGTGATTTATGTGAATTAATTTTGATCTATGTGTTAATTATATGCTTAATTGATTTTATGTTGTTTTATTTGGGAATTATTAGTATATAATATAAGATAGTGAGTGTTGTTGATTATTGGGCCTAAGTTGGTATTAGTAAGTGAGGGGTGTTAACTAGAGCCCATTAGTAATTTAAGATAGTAAGGGTTTAACAAAACAAGGGTTTTTAGGGGTTTTAGACTTAGAAGCTCATTTTGACAAAGTGGTGAAAGAAGAGAGAATAGAGGAGAGAAGAGGAGAATCTCAAGGTTGAAGATAGAGTTGGCTTCAATCCAAAACCTAAGGTAAGGGTGGGATTTTTTCATGCTAAAGGGATGTATGATGATGTTTTGGGTGGGGTTTTGATTGTATGTTGTTATCCATGATTGTGTAGAAGTTGAATAGAGATTGTTAGGGTTTATGATTAACTTCTATGAGATTATGAATCTAAGCATGATTGAAGATGTTATGATGTTATAAGACCCATAATATGTATTGTATTCGTGTTTATATCATGAATTCTGTGGTTGTTCGTGATGTTTGATGTTTCCAACTTGATTGGGTTGAGTTTGGGGGTTTTGGGATGGGTTTTCGTATGCTGTTTCTGTGTTTTGGGGGTTTCTGAAATCGCCAGTTCGCGCCGCGAACCTCTTGGCAGAAACTTGGGAAAAATTGGATCTGCTCAGTTCGCGCCGCAACCCCTTGTTGGCGCCGCGAACTGCTTGGCAGAAAGTTGGGGATTTTTGGATTCGCTCAGTTCGCGCCGCGAACCCTGTTGGCGCCGCGAACCCTGTTTTGCAGAATTTTTCCAAACTTTGAAATGACGTAACTTTTGAACCGTAACTCCTTTTTAAGTGCCGTTTGAACCTATGCGAAGCTATAATTGAAACCTTTCTGATGAATGTGATCTAAGAATGCTTGTAAACCTTTTTGAATCCTTCTTTGAATGTATTTTTTGATGTTATGATTTGTGTGGTGAAGTGATGTATTGTTGTATGATGATGCAACGTAGCGACGTGATTGGGAAGTGGTGAATTACTATAAAAGTAATGATGCTTAGTCGGTATTTGTGATGTATTTGTGAATGTCGTGTTTGTATGGATGTTGCGTCTAGTGAGTCACATTCATTGCATAAAGAGACGGTGGCCTTAATGGTAAAAAGTGACGGTGGCCTTAATGGCAATTAACGACGGTGTGCCCAATGGCAAATCTTGAGACGTGGGAGTGTTACTCCAAATGGTACCACATGCATTTGCATAAGTCGAGTCACATGTGAGTTGCATTCGAGTCTTACTTGGTTTTGATGTGGTGACTTGATGATGAGATATTTGTTGTGATTGTATGGAATTTCACTTGCGAATTGTATTTATTGCCATAGTTGAATTGATGACATTGTTGTCATTTCTTATTTGATTATGTGATGTGAAATTGTTGTATTGAGTATTGTGGTGAGAGGTGGTGACCAATGTATGATCTTTTCTCTTGCTTGGAATGTTATCATACGTTTCTTTATAATGAATGATATCTCACCCCTTATGTTTGAATGTTACCCTCCGTTGGTAACGTGCAGGTAACGACGTGGAGTAGCCGTGTACCTTATAGCTCGAGTCGGTGTGTCAATGCTCTGATATGTAGCACTCGGGGGGATGTTGCGATACTTGCATGTGTCTTGTTTTATGTTGTTTATCTTTTCTTGAACTTTGATGTTATGTTGTGTGGGCATGTTTTAGGCCTATTGTGCCATGTTCACAAGAATACAAGATTTGGATATTGTGTTGTTATTTGGATTCCGCTGCGATATGATGAATTTGTTTGGATTTAGATGTTCAATGAATTATGAGTTTCCTCCGATATAAGTGTTATGTATCCATGTACTTTGAGCATGAATTGTAGTTTTGTTTAAGTCGAATATGTGATGCCTCAAATTTGTTACTTGCGCCGATGTTTTATACTCTGATTTCTCTTAATAATTGTGGGGTATATTTGGGGTGTTACATTAGTGGTATCAGAGCAGGTCGGTCTTGTCTGGCCATGTGTCGTGTCGTAGTGTGGTCTAACAATCTTGTATTGTTGTTTTGTACTGATTGCTTTTGTGTTGTAGTGAAGAGTTGAGATGGCGGGAAGGAATGATGCTGCAATAGCTGCTGCTTTGGAAGCAATGGCTCAAGTTTTGGATAACCAACAGCATGGTGGAGAGAGTGATGCTTCTCGGAGTTTGGCTACCTTCCAAAGAGAGAACCCTCCTGTGTTTAAGGGAACTTATGATCCTGATGGCGCTTTGACATGGCTTAAAGAGATTGAGAGGATTTTTCGTGTCATGGATTGCACTCCTGAACAGAAGGTTCGGTATGGGACTCATATGCTAGCGGTTGAGGCGGATGATTGGTGGCTAGAGACCCGTAGGAGATTGGAAGCGAGTGGTGAAGATATCTCTTGGATTGTGTTTCGCATGGAGTTCTTAAGGAAGTACTTTCCTGAAGATGTCCGTGGCAAGAAGGAAATTGAATTTCTTGAGCTAAGTCAAGGGAACAAATCGGTGGTGGAGTATGCTGCTAAGTTTGGTGAATTGGCTAAGTTTTACCAATACTATGATGGACCGAATGGTGAGTTTTCCAAGTGCATTAAGTTTGAGAATGGGTTGCGTCCAGAGATTAAGAAGGCGATTAGTTACCAGAAGATTCGCATCTTTGCTGATTTGGTTGATTGTTGTCGGATCTATGAAGAGGACAACAATGCGCATTATCGTGTGATAAGTGAGAAGAGGGGAAAGGGTTATCAAGGTCGTGGTAAGCCTTATGACGTTCCGAGTGGAAAGGGTAAGCAGAAAGTTACTGATGGCAAGAGAACTAGTGGGGGAGATGCACCTGCTGGTGTTACGTGCTTCAAGTGTGGCAAGGTTGGCCATAAGAGCACTGTGTGTACTGCTGGTGCCATGAGGTGTTACCGTTGTGGAGAGACTGGACATATGTCACCTGCTTGCAAGCATAAGCAGATGGTGTGTTTCAACTGTGGTGAAGAAGGACATATTGGAAGCAAGTGTCAGAAACCAAAGAAGGAGCAATCTAGTGGAAAGGTGTTTGCCTTGTCAGGAACTCAGACCACTAGTGAGGATTCGCTCATCAGAGGTACTTGTTTCATTAATAGCATTCCTTTAATTACTATTATTGATACCGGTGCTTCTCATTGCTTTATATCTTCTGATTGTGTTAATCGATTGGGTCTTGTGTTGTCTGCTATGAACGGAGAGATGGTTGTCGATACTCCGGCTAAGGGTTCGGTGACCACTTCTCTTGTGTGCTTGAAGTGTCCCGTGTCGATTTTTGATAGAGACTTTCTTGTTGATTTTGTGTGCTTGCCGTTGAGATGTTTGGATGTGATCTTGGGGATGAACTGGTTAGAGCATAACCGTGTTCACATCAATTGCTATGATAAGTCTGTGAGGTTTTCTTCTCCTGAAGAGGAAAGCCTAGAGTTGTTATCGACCAGACAGTTTCGTTTGTTGATGAAAGAAGATGTTCAAGTGTTTGCTTTGGTTGCATCAATGTCTGTGGAGAACCAAGCGATCATAGAGGAATTGAAGGTGGTGTGCGATTTTCCTGAAGTTTTCCCTGATGAAATTCCTGATGTACCGCCTGAGAGAGAAGTTGAGTTCTCTATTGAATTGGTACCTGGCACTAGACCGGTGTCTATGGCACCGTACAGGATGTCTGCATCTGAATTGTCAGAATTGAAGAAGCAGTTGGAAGAATTGCTTGAGAAGAGGTTTGTGAGACCTAGTGTGTCGCCGTGGGGAGCTCCAGTGTTATTGGTTAAGAAGAAGGATGGAAGTATGAGACTTTGTATTGATTATCGTTAGTTGAATAAGGTGACAATCAAGAACAAGTATCCACTTCCAAGAATTGATGACTTGATGGATCAATTGGTTGGTGCTCGTGTGTTTAGCAAGATCGATTTGAGGTCGGGTTACCATCAGATTAAAGTGAAAGATGAGGATATGCAAAAGACGGCTTTCAGAACCCGTTATGGACATTATGAGTATTCCGTGATGCCCTTTGGTGTTACTAATGCACCTGGAGTATTTATGGAGTACATGAACCGTATTTTTCATGAGTATCTGGATCGTTTTGTGGTGGTGTTCATTGATGATATTTTGATTTACTCTAAATCAGAATCAGATCATGCTGAGCATTTGAAGTTAACATTGCAAGTCTTGAAAGAGAAGAAGTTGTATGCTAAGTTATCCAAGTGTGAGTTCTGGCTGAAGGAAGTTAGTTTTCTGGGGCATGTCATTTCTGGTGATGGCATTGCCGTGGATCCGTCTAAAGTTGATGCCGTGTTGAGATGGGATACTCCTAAGTCGGCTACCGAGATTCGAAGCTTTTTGGGACTAGCCGGTTATTATAGAAGGTTCATTGAAGGTTTCTCTAAGTTAGCCCTTCCGTTGACTAAGTTGACTTGTAAGGGTAAGGCTTTCGTGTGGGACGTTTCTTGTGAAGATAGTTTTACCGAGTTGAAGAAAAGGTTGACGTCGGCACCGATTTTGATATTGCCTAATCCAAAAGGATCGTTTGTGGTTTATTGTGATGCTTCTAAGATGGGTTTAGGAGGTGTGCTCATGAAAAATGGTAAAGTTGTTGCTTATGCATCAAGACAGTTGAGAGTTCATGAGAAGAACTATCCTACGCATGATTTGGAACTTGCTGCTGTAGTGTTCGTGTTGAAGATTTGGAGGCATTATCTATATGGTTCTAGATTTGAAGTCTTTAGCGACCATAAGAGCTTAAAGTATTTTTTTGATCAGAAGGAATTGAATATGAGACAACGAAGGTGGTTAGAGCTGTTGAAAGATTATGATTTCAGTTTGAATTATCATCCAGGAAAAGCTAATGTTGTTGCTGATGCCTTAAGTCGCAAGACTTTGCATATGTCGGCAATGATGGTTAAGGAGTTGGAATTAATTGAGCAATTTAGAGATATGAGTTTGGTATGTGAAGTGACCCCTACGAGTGTTCGATTGGGTATGTTGAAGATTAACAATGATTTTCTGGATAGTATCAAGGGAGCCCAGAAGTTGGATATGAAATTGGTTGATTCGATGATTGGAGTCGATCAAGCTGAGAATGGTGATTTCAAGTTGGATGTGCATGGTGTGTTGAGGTTTCATGATCGGATTTGTATACCTGATGATGTGGATTTGAAAAGATCTATTCTTGAGGAAGGTCATAAGAGTAATCTGAGTATTCATCCCGGAGCTACGAAGATGTACCAAGATTTGAAGAGTTTGTTTTGGTGGCCTGGAATGAAGCGTGACATAGCTCAGTTTGTGTATGCATGTTTGACTTGTCAAAAGTCGAAGGTTGAACATCAGAAGCCTGCTGGTTTAATGCAACCGTTGGAAGTCCCAGAATGGAAATGGGATAGTATTTCCATGGATTTTGTGACAAGTTTGCCGAATACCATGAGAGGATATGATTTGATTTGGGTGATTGTTGATAGGCTTACGAAGTCGGCTCATTTCATACCTATTAACATCACTTATCCGGTTTCAAAGTTGGCGGAAATTTATGTCCGTGTGATTGTGAAGTTGCATGGTGTTCCTTTGTGTATTGTTTCGAATAGAGATCCGAGGTTCACTTCAGATTTTTGGAAGAGTTTGCAAGAGGCGTTGGGTTCAAAGTTGAGGTTGAGTTCGGCGTATCATCCTCAGACCGATGGTCAAACGGAGAGAACGATTCAATCTTTGGAGGACTTGTTGAGATCTTGTGTTCTTGAGCAGGGAGGTACGTGGGATACTTATCTTCCATTGATAGAGTTCACATACAACAATAGTTACCATTCGAGTATCGGTATGGCACCGTTTGAAGCGTTGTATGGTCGGAGATGTATGACTCCGTTGTGTTGGCATGAAACGGGTGAGAGTGTAGTACTTGGACCTGAGATTGTTCGAGAAACTACCGAGAAGGTTAAGTTGATCCGTGAGAAGATGAAGACTTCGCAAAGTAGGCAGAAGAGTGATCATGACAAGAGGAGGAAAGATTTAGAATTCCAAGCTGGTGATCACGTATTCTTGAGAGTTACGCCGGTTACCGGTGTAGGACGAGCTTTGAAGTCGAAGAAGCTCACTCCTCGTTTTATTGGACCGTATCAGATTTCAGAGAGGGTTGGTAATGTGGCGTATAGGGTGGCCTTACCGCCTAATCTTTCGAATTTGCATGATGTGTTTCACGTGTCGCAACATCGGAAGTACATTCCTGATCCTTCGCATGTAATTCATATGGATGATGTACAAGTGTGGGATAATCTCACGGTGGAGACTATGCCGATAAGAATTGAGGATCGAGAGACGAAGGCGCTTAGAGGAAAAGAGATTGCTTTGGTAAAGGTGGTTTGGTCGGGAACTACCGGTGAAAGTATGACGTGGGAACTGGAGAGCAAGATGCGCGAGTCGTATCCTGAGTTTTTCGATTGAGGTAATTTTCGATGACGAAAATATTCTAAGTGGGGGAGAGTTGTAACGACCGTTTTTCTTTAATTCCTTATTTAAGTGATTTATGTGAATTAATTTTGATCTATGTGTTAATTATATGCTTAATTGATTTTATGTTGTTTTATTTGGGAATTATTAGTATATAATATAAGATAGTGAGTGTTGTTGATTATTGGGCCTAAGTTGGTATTAGTAAGTGAGGGGTGTTAATTAGAGCCCATTAGTAATTTAAGATAGTAAGGGTTTAACAAAACAAGGGTTTTTAGGGGTTTTAGACTTAGAAGCTCATTTTGACAAAGTGGTGAAAGAAGAGAGAATAGAGGAGAGAAGAGGAGAATCTCAAGGTTGAAGATAGAGTTGGCTTCAATCCAAAACCTAAGGTAAGGGTGGGATTCTTTCATGCTAAAGGGATGTATGATGATGTTTTGGGTGGGGTTTTGATTGTATGTTGTTATCCATGATTGTGTAGAAGTTGAATAGAGATTGTTAGGGTTTATGATTAACTTCTATGAGATTATGAATCTAAGCATGATTGAAGATGTTATGATGTTATAAGACCCATAATATGTATTGTATTCGTGTTTATATCATGCATTCTGTGGTTGTTCGTGATGTTTGATGTTTCCAACTTGATTGGGTTGAGTTTGGGGGTTTTGGGATGGGTTTTCGTATGCTGTTTCTGTGTTTTGGGGGTTTCTGAAATCGCCAGTTCGCGCCGCGAACCTCTTGGCAGAAACTTGGGAAAAATTGGATCTGCTCAGTTCGCGCCGCAACCCCTTGTTGGCGCCGCGAACTGCTTGGCAGAAAGTTGGGGATTTTTGGATTCGCTCAGTTCGCGCCGCGAACCCTGTTGGCGCCGCGAACCCTGTTTTGCAGAATTTTTCCAAACTTTGAAATGACGTAACTTTTGAACCGTAACTCCTTTTTAAGTGCCGTTTGAACCTATGCGAAGCTATAATTGAAACCTTTCTGATGAATGTGATCTAAGAATGCTTGTAAACCTTTTTGAATCCTTCTTTGAATGTATTTGTTGATGTTATGATTTGTGTGGTGAAGTGATGTGTTGTTGTATGATGATGCAACGTAGCGACGTGATTGGGAAGTGGTGAATTACTATAAAAGTAATGATGCTTAGTCGGTATTTGTGATGTATTTGTGAATGTCGTGTTTGTATGGATGTTGCGTCTAGTGAGACACATTCATTGCATAAAGAGACGGTGGCCTTAATGGTAAAAAGTGACGGTGGCCTTAATGGCAATTAGCGACGGTGTGCCCAATGGCAAATCTTGAGACGTGGGAGTGTTACTCCAAATGGTACCACATGCATTTGCATAAGTCGAGTCACATGTGAGTTGCATTCGAGTCTTACTTGGTTTTGATGTGGTGACTTGATGATGAGATATTTGTTGTGATTGTATGGAATTTCACTTGCGAATTGTATTTATTGCCATAGTTGAATTGATGACATTGTTGTCATTTCTTATTTGATTATGTGATGTGAAATTGTTGTATTGAGTATTGTGGTGAGAGGTGGTGACCAATGTATGATCTTTTCTCTTGCTTGGAATGTTATCATACGTTTCTTTATAATGAATGATATCTCACCCCTTATGTTTGAATGTTACCCTCCGTTGGTAACGTGCAGGTAACGACGTGGAGTAGCCGTGTACCTTATAGCTCGAGTCGGTGTGTCAATGCTCTGATATGTAGCACTCGGGGGGATGTTGCGATACTTGCTTGTGTCTTGTTTTATGTTGTTTATCTTTTCTTGAACTTTGATGTTATGTTGTGTGGGCATGTTTTAGGCCTATTGTGCCATGTTCACAAGAATACAAGATTTGGATATTGTGTTGTTATTTGGATTCCGCTGCGATATGATGAATTTGTTTGGATTTAGATGTTCAATGAATTATGAGTTTCCTCCGATATAAGTGTTATGTATCCATGTACTTTGAGCATGAATTGTAGTTTTGTTTAAGTCGAATATGTGATGCCTCAAATTTGTTACTTGCGCCGATGTTTTATACTCTGATTTCTCTTAATAATTGTGGGGTAGATTTGGGGTGTTACATTGCACATAAACTCCATATTCCATCTCACACTTCTGGAACCCTTGCTTCTTGAAAAATGAATCAATTTTCAAATTCCAAGCTCTGGGTGCTTGCTTCAATCCATACAGAGCTTTGTGTAATTTGTACACCATCCCTTCCTGATTCTTTTTCACAAAGCCTTGGGGTTGTGATACGTATACCTCCTCTTGTAATGGACCGTTCAGAAATGCAGACTTTACATCCAGATGCATCAAGGACCAACCTCTGTTCGCAGCTAACGCAATCACCAGTCTGATTGTTTCATGTCTAGCTACAGGAGCAAACACCTCAAAATAATCTAGTCCAGGTTTCTGAAGAAAACCTCTTGCTACTAGCCTCGCTTTGTGTTTACCAACCGATCCATCTGGCTTCAGCTTTACCTTGAAAACCCATCTGACGCTGATGGCTTTCTTGTTCTTTGGAAGTTCTGTCAGCTTCCAAGTCTTGTTTCTTTCTATAGCCTCAAGTTCTTCTTTCATGGCATTCAGCCAGACCTTCTTCTTGAGCGCTTCTTCAATACTCACTGGTTCAGAATCTACTAACATGGCACACTGAATGACATCTCCTTCTGAGTCAACTTCTGTGTCTTGCAACATGTCAAAATCTGCAAACCTTCTAGGTATTGTTCTGACTCTTTGTGGCCGTTGAGCTACTTCAGAGTCAACTACTTCAGAGTCACCACCTCCAAAGTCTCCACCTTCATGATCATCTCCAGCAGCTTGTCCTCCAGACTCTACGTCTTCAGAGTTTTCCCTTCCAGAATTATGACTACCACCAGATTCTGGGTCATCATCAGAATCTGGATCAGAATCAGATTCACCATCTGACTCATCTTCAGAAGATGCTTCATCTTCTGATTCTAACTCTTCTTCAAAAGTTATCTCTACCTCAGAAGTTGGTTGAGACTCTCTCCAATCCCAAACTTTTGATTCTTTCACAATGACGTCTCTGCTGACTTCAACTCTATTAGTTTCTGAACAATACAGCTTGTATGCACCTGTACTGTGGTACCCCACCAATAACATCACTTTGCTTCTATCATCCAGCTTCTTCCTTCTAGCTTCTGGAACGTGTTTGTGTTAGAATCCAAAATGTGAATATTTGTTGATAACTTTTGTGGTATTTTGATAACTTTTCTCACACTCTTTCCATTTAATTTTGGTATGATATAGTGTAAATAAATAATATTTAGTTTGGTAGTAAATCTCTTAATTATAAGCTTTTCTTTTGCTTTTTGTAGGTTTTATGCACTTTGGGAAGTATATGGAGGTATTGAGACATGTTGGAGCAAGTTTGGAGGCCAAAGGAAGAATTTTGGTTCAGCAAGGGCCGCTTAGCGGCCACTAAGCGCGCTTTCCAGTGGCGAGGGAAGATTTTGTGCTCAGCAAGTTCCGCTAAGCGGCCTAATCCCGCTTAGCGGCCTCCAGCGTGGATCCAGATATTTTTTGAGGACCGCTTAGCGGCCGTCATGGCGCTAAGCGGCGGTACTTTTTCAAGTGGCTACTTTTAGGCACTTGGAGATATTTTTGTGATCTTATCTTGTCACTTTTTCATTCCAACAACACACACTCTAGGGCAAGAGAAGAAAGAAGAAAAAAACTCATCCATATTCAAGATTTCTCAAGCATATTTCTTCATCATCTTTGGATTTCTATGCTAGGAGGTCTTGTATTGATGTTTGTTGTTGAAGCTATGGATAGCTAAACTTCTCATGTGTCAAGATTAGAGGTAGTTAGCTTGTAAAGTATGTATTTAGCTTGATCTTTTGTATATGAACCTTGTTGGTGATTAATATATGGTGAATATCTTTGTATTCATGTTTATATGTTGTTTTGATACACTATTGAGAGATATGTTTCAAATCTTGACCAAAAAGGTATTCATCTATCAACAATCAAACTCTAGAGATAGATTTGTGAGTTGATAATCACTTGTATCAAACTTTAAAGGTTATTATATCAACTGTCGGCATGAGAGATCATCTGACGGTTAATATAATAACAATCACGACACTGCTTTAGAGATAAACAGTATCGAGAGGATACGTGATTGTATTAATCATTGATATGTTCATATACATGATCATCAGAGTATATACAAAAGCAAGCTGACGAAAACTAATCTTGACACAGTTTTACCAAACCGTTTTTAAAACCCTAGTTATTGTCTTTAATTTCTTTTCATGCTATTTATCTTTCATGACACTAAAAACATACCGAATCCTAACTCAAAATTCACTAAGCTGTAGAACGGCGATAATATCGCATCAATCCCTGAGGAGACGATACTAAAAATACTTATCCTATACTTTCTAACAAAATGGCGCCGTTGCCGGGGATTGGCGTTAAGATATTATAAGCATAGCAATAGTTTTTGTGTGTTTTGAGTATAAATATTATTATTATTACCTAGTCTTTGCTCACTTTTTGGTTAGTGTTTCAGCTCTGGTTTATGCGTGGGAGTGTCCCAGCAGATCAACTTCTTTTTGATCCAGAAATTGAAAGAACTGCAAGGAGATTGAACAGTAAAACCAGAAGAAGAAGGAAACTAGCCAAAGAACGAAGATTAGCCCAAGAAGCAACTACTTCTTCAACACCACAAGTTATAGAAGAAGAGATGGCAGGGAATGGAGACCAGGACCCACCACCACCACCACCTCCTAGAGCACCATGTGCTAACAGTCCAAGAAGAGCAGCCCAGTTTGCAAGAAATGACAACAATGCAAGAAATTCTGAAATGAAGACTGGCATTCTTCAACTACTCTATGCTAGTCCCTTTGCAGGGCTTGATCATGAGGACCCATATACACACTTGACAAAGTTCTATGAAATTGCCGGAGCAGTCGGAGCACCTGAAAGAGAGGAAGAGCAAGTGTTTAAAAGACTATTTCCTCACTCATTGATTGGTAAAGCAAAGGATTGGTACCTCGATCAACCTACTCAAATCATGACAAATTGGAATGAGTTAGAAGAAAAGTTTCTTGATAGGTTCTTTCCTCAGTCAAGGTTGCTTGAAGCAAAAACAGCAATTTCTGTGTTCTCTCAAGGTGTGAATGAAACTCTTAATGAAGCATGGGAAAGGTATAAGTCAATGTTGAGAAAATGTCCGAGTCATGGCTTTGATGAACTCACCCAGATTCACATTTTTCGTAATGGCTTACAACCTCAACCGAAGCTTCTTTTAGATGCTACAGCTGGAGGTTCCTTAATGGCTAAGACCGCGGAGGAGGCAATAGAGATAATTGAGAAAATGGCCAGGAATGATCATCAGGTGCAACATAACCGAGGAGTTGTTCAAAAGAAACCGGGACTTATTGAATTAGGAACCAATGATGCTATTCTTGCTCAGAATAAGCTTCTTTCTCAACAAGTGGAGGAGCTTACAAAACAAATGGCAAGGTTACCTCAACAACTCAAGGAATTACATGATCCTAACAAGAACAAACAAGTTGCTTCGTGTGAGCTTTGTAGTGGAGACCACCCTACCGGATATTGTCCACCGGTGAATGAAGTGAATTACATGGCGAATCAAAATCAAGGAGGCTATCAACAAAGACAAGCTCCTTACCAAAACCAAGGTGGATACCAGCAAAGGCCTAATGCACCGCAATATGGTCAAGGGTGGAGACAAGATAATTATCAACAAAGACAAAGTCCTTATCAACAACAACAACCTTCTCAAGACAAGCCTTCAAAGTTGGAGGAGACTCTAAATCAATTTATGCAAGCATCAATGGCGAATCAAAAGAGTAATGAAGCGGCAATAAAGAATTTAGAGACTCAAGTCGGCCAACTTGCAAAACAATTAGCCGAGAAGCAACCCGGACCATCATTCACGGCAAACACTCAAACCAATCCTAAGGAGCATTGCAAAGCGGTTGTAACTAGGAGTGGGAGGGTGCTTGAAAGTGAAGTGGAGAAGGAGGTTGAGGAGGAGGAAGTTAGGATAGAAAAAGAGAAAGAGGTGGAAGGTGAAGTAGAACCAAAGAAAAATGAGGGAGTCTTAGTTGAAAATGAGAGTGAAGAAAAAAGTAAGGAAGAAGAAGAAAAAAATAGAGAGAAAAAGAGAAAGATTAAAGAAGGAAAGAAGAAAGTTATGAGTCCCCCCGTTCGTAATCTACCTTACCCTCGTGCGCCTTCGAAGAAAGATAATGAGAAGCAATATGCTCGTTTTCTTGACATATTTAGGCAATTGCAAATTAATATTCCTTTTGGTGAAGCTTTAGAGCAAATGCCAAAATATGCCAAGTTTATGAAGGACATCCTCACGAAGAAAAGAAGTTACACTGAGCCCGAAACGGTTGTCCTAGATGCTAAATGTAGTGCCATCATTCAAAGTACTTTACCAAGGAAGGAAAGAGATCCAGGAAGAGTTACTTTGCCGGTTACTATTGGTGACATTCATATTGGAAGAGGTTTGGTTGACACGGGTTCAAGTATCAATTTGATTCCTTTATCCATGGTCAAGAGGTTAGGCATTGTGGATATGAAAAATACAAGAATGACACTTCAATTAGCCGATAAGTCTACAACTATGCCTTTTGGGATAGCGGAAGATTTACTTGTGAAAGTTGACAAGTTCTTCTTTCCGGTTGATTTTGTTGTCATTGATATGGAGGAGGATGTTGATACCCCGTTGATTCTAGGAAGACCTTTTATGAAGACGGCAAGGATGATGATAGACATTGATGATGGTTTGATGAAATTGAGGTTCCAAGATGAGGAAGTGTGTTTTGATCTTTCGGAAGCAATGAAACATCCAAATGATACAAGTGATTGTTTTAGAATTGATGCTATGGAGGAAGTTATCATGCAAGTTGAAAGTAGAGCTCATGTGTTCAATCCTCTTGAGAAAACATTAACCAAAGCTCTTGATGTTCTCAATGAAGAAGAAGAAAAAGAGATTGAAGAGTGTTTGCGAGATCTTGATGTTTTTGAAGAGATAAGTCCTTTTGAAGCAAAGATGGAGGAGTTGAAAGATGAGCCAAAGGTGGAAGAAACCAAATTAGAATTGAAGATGTTACCGCCCCATTTGAAATATGTTTTTCTTGAAGAAGGTGGTAAGAAGCCGGTGATAATTAGTGGTTCATTGTCTAAAAAGGAGGAGGAGAAATTAATTCATGTGTTGAAAGCTAACAAGGAGGCAATAGGATGGGTTCTTTCCGATTTAAAAGGAATTAGTCCGGCCTATTGTATGCATAAAATTATGATGGAGGAGGATTTTAAACCGGTAGCTTAACCTCAACATCGGTTGAATCCTACAATGAAAGAAGTTGTAAGAAAAGAAGTGGTGAAACTATTGGAAGCCGGAATGATTTATCCTATTTCCGATAGTGCATGGGTGAGTCCAGTCCAAGTGGTACCAAAGAAAGGAGGAATGACCGTGATCACAAATGAAAAGAATGAGTTGATTCCGACAAGAACCGTGACGGGTTGGAGGATGTGTATTGATTACCGAAAGCTTAACCAAGCTACTAGGAAAGATCACTTCCCTTTACCTTTCATGGACCATGTAATACGGTGAACTGACTTTTTAATCGATCGAAATGTCGCGGTTAAGCAAGAGTCGCCACCGACTTTTATTTTATCCAAATTAATTAGAAAGGCTAAAAGAACAGGAAAAACCTTTTAAATAAAATAGGGTTCGGGGGGTAATTATGCAAAGGGAAGGTGTAAGGCACCCTTTGCATCCATGGTTATCCATGGGCTCTTAACTTGCTTTGCTCTTTTTGTTTCAGAAAGGTAGAAGAAGAAGATATGGACTTTAGCTCGTAAATGAGCGTAGCCATATTGAAGAATTTTGAGAAAGAATATTTGAAAATATTTATAGCAAGGCAAAGCAATTTAAGAGCAATTTACCTTATATTTGAGAAATCTGTTCTTTCAGCCTTTCAGAGCGAAAGGGTCTATCCTTGCCATAAGAGGGCAGGAAGCCTTTCATTTGGAGGTTAAGGGTCATCGAAATATCTTTGCCATAAGACTGTCCCATGCCATAGAAGGGCAGGTAGTCTAAGGCAAGGATCAGAATAAGCCTTTTCGTAGGCAGCCAGAAGATACCTCAGCCTTTTCCGTAGGCAACATCCGAGGGTCGAGGTCATGTTAGTGTATCGAAGGCAGCATCATTAGGGTCACATGACCTTTATTTATCGAGGCAACATGGCTGGGGTATCCTCGTATTCGAGGGACATGGCTTATTCTGCAGAAAAACGAAGGCAACAGGCAACAGGCAACAGGCAACAGGCAACAGAGAGGGTTACCCAAAAGCGTGAGTGTGTGCACCAATCATGTGATTCAATTCAGATTATATTATCTTGTGTTTAGTTATTCTAATTAATTTAGGGTTGCACTCCCTATTTTACTAACCACGCAGTAATATGAAGCAATAAAAGGGAAGGGGACAATGAAACCAGCGGATCCCCAATGGGGTTTGACACAAGTAATAATAAAATAAAAACGAGGGGCAAAATTTAGGGTTACCGACTATGCGAGGCTTTGACATTTGGCAAACCTGAAAAGGCGAAAAAATGGCAAACAGAAATAGGGTGAGTGCATTATCGGTTCGGAGGCAAACATTATAACCCTAAAAATAAAGAATAATGAAATTTAAAAATAAATAAAGTAAATAGACACTTAGCTTCGGATTTGATCTGATATGGTTGGCGGGAAGCTTCGGGGTTAACCCTGAAAGAAACAGGGCAGGAAAGGAATGAAAGCGAAGCAAACCCTAAAAGTAAAATAATCTAAATATAATTTAAATTGAATTAGAATTAAATTACTTAACTTCGAGATTTGTTGAAGGCGCATGCTCGGGACGAACCATGTTGCTAACCCTGATAATGCAAGGCACAAAGGAAAGAAAATATTTTCAGTGTATTGGAATGTTCATCGTAAACCCTGATTAGGGCAAAAATTGAATTAACGTAACACAATCGATTTAATTAATTATTGGTCTCTCGACCTAATTAATTAAATCGGAATAAAAAAAAATCGAGGGTAAAAAATAATTTTTATGAATTTTTGGAATTAAAATAACATAAATATGACTTTTTAAAGTGATTAAGCAATTAAATATAAATTAAAAAATAATTTAAATAAAATAACATTAAAATAAAATAATAATAATTATTATGATATATAAAAAAATAAAAATAAAAAAGTTATTAGAAAACTAAATAAAATTTTTCTTAGTAAAAACAAATAAAACAAAACAAAACAAAAATATATATATGTGTATATATAAATAAAAAGGATTTGTGTAATTAAAAATAAAAAAAAAATAGAAAACTTAGCGTTTTTGATCCTGTGTGGCGCATGCATGGTGGTCCATGGCGTGCCAGCATCTTTGTGAGCGTTGGATTGAGCATAAGTGGGATCGGACAGCCTGGATGCGAAGGTCCATGATAGCAGCGTGTTTCTTAACGCATGTGATCCCTTAGGAGTCCCAAACTCTTGCGCGCGCTTTTTGATTTGAACAGGCCAATGGCAGCTCGACACGTCCCTTCTTCTTCAACGTGAGAACCTGCATAAATTAGATAGGGATTTGCTACGATTCCCTCCGTAGCTATCCCCCCTGCAAATAACGAAATCGAGTACAAGCTAAAGAAATTTTTCGCGACCCTCTCATCGTGATCGTCCAGTATTCCTGAACACGATGATGGTCATGATTTCGCCTAATTTTACCTATAAACAAAACCCCTAAATTGAGGTTCAAAAACCCTAACTATGGCGAATCTTTGTACCTGTGCTTAAAGCCAAATTAAATTATCCAGAAAGTTTGCAGACATCATTATGAACATAAATATGCAATCGAAACACAAGTATGATGCATGAATTGTAGTATTCGAATTCTAACAAATTTGGTAATTTATGTACCTGTAACTCGTGCTTCAGAGGGTTACAACCGATGATAGAGATTGACACACGTTCAGAGAAGACCAAGGAATTGATTAGAGCCTTCGAAACACCTTGAATCCTTGTAAATCCCCAAAACCGAATTGGTTTTTTTCTTGATTTTTGGCACTCGAATTAGGTCTTTTGGATGCAGCCAAAATTCGTCCCTAGGGTTTTGGTTCAGTTAGATACTTATAGGGGAATACATTAGGGTAACAAAATTGGTTTAAATCATTGTGAATCAATCTTGGCAAATTTGATTGGAACTTGATTTTGGAAAGTTCTAATTATGGTCAAATCCAATATTTTCCAACCAATTAGCTTATGCACAAATTTGATTTGAATTTGGAGAATATATGATGATTAATGATGGTTGAAATTATATCTTTGATAGAATATTTGATTTTTTTAGTAATTTACTTGTTTTTAATCATTTTAAATGATTCAAAAAATCAAAATAAATTACATAAATCAAAGAAATTCGTGGGAGATAGTTTATGGGCTCCTAATGCCATGAGGGACAAGTTTGGATATTAACAACATAGGCCCAATAGCAAAAAATTCAAAATTCCTTTATATTTTCCCCTCCAAAATAGCTCAATTTTGCCAAGGTGTATCTCCCTCAATTTTTGAGGTATGGGGGTGTTCTAGGACTTTTTAGAAACCTTAGAGAGTCCTCTAACCAGTGTCTTTGGTCCCACATCAAAATCATTTTCCATTCTCATTTTATGACCTTTTGAAAAAGTGTCCTTTTGTTGACTTTTGAAAAGGACCTATAATGTATGAAGCCATATTTCTTAAACCATTGACCTATGAGCCCTGATTCTTGGACCATTGGATAGAGGAATGAATTCCCTTCAAAATGAGCTTTGGTGGGAATTTTTCTGATGAAGTATGAATATTTGGTGAATTTTCAAAGTTTGGTTGACTTTTTTAGCTCATGCCCAAAATAGTAACTTTTGCCTTTTGACTTTTCTGATCTTTCCTTGCATCATCATGATCAACCCTTGATCAAATGATGATTTTAGGGTTATGAGAATGTTGTTGACCAAATATCTTGAGTTTTGACTGTATTTTGTCTTGAAATGACTGTTTTGCCCTTGAGAGTCGACTGTTGACCTAATCAGGATTTGAGGGACTAAATTTGCTCTGTTTGACTTGAAACTTTATATGGAGATACTTTGGGATGTTAGTGACCCTATGGAACCACCTTGAGCCATTGATTCAATGATTTTCCATCGAATTAATCAAACCCTAGTTCAGAGCTTTTGTATAGGAGAGTGTGTTTTGGGGCTTTGTCTTTTGTTCTGATTTTATGTGTGAAAAATAACATGGGCAAATTTTGGGGTATGACAGCTGCCCCTGTTCAATTATCTTAAACCTGAAGATGTAGAGTGGTCTGTATGCCAGTCGGTATCTGAAGGTGGAAGATGATTGAACACTAGAATACCAAGAAATTTGCCCTATTTGAAGCAGGGACTTTTGTCGGGGATGGGCTTGTAGATGCCATCGGATAGTTGTTGGAGTATGGATTGTTGCAAAATTTCTGCTTTTGTTGTCTTCCCTTTTTTTGTTTGAATGTTGAGGAACCGTCAAAGGTGTCGACTCAAGTCTGTGTTGGGTTATTTAAGGAACCGTCAAAGGTATCGACTTAAATTTGAAATACGTCGTTAAGGAACCGTCCAAGGTGTCGACTTAACTGAGGGGGTGTTGTTAAGGAACCGTCAAAGGTGTCGACTTAACTCTTGATGTGGGTTGTTAAGGAACCGTCAAAGGTGTCGACTTAACTTTGAAACATATTATTGAGGCACCGTCAAAGGTATCGACTCAGATATGCAGATAGATTGTATAAGGAACCGTCAAAGGTGTCGACTTATATCTGAAGTGTGTTGTTAAGGAACCGTCAAAGGTGTCGACTTAACTCTTTGATGTATTAAGGAACCGTCAAAGGTGTCGACTTAATACTTGAGAATAGATTGTTAAGGAACCGTCAAAGGTGTCGACTTAACTCTTTTGTAAACAGATAGTAATATCCTGAAAAGTAGAGGTTAGTTTTCTTATGTCATGACATGATGCATGCAATGTGTTTGTGTGACGGGATTCTCAAAATAAATGAGGACCTCGTATGTTATGTATGCAATTGTCGCGCTGTTTTATGTATTATGTATGAACGTGTATGCAATTGTATGAATATGTTTATGACATGTGATATGTGAATATGATTCATGTTGTCTTGATTGAGAAAATAAATCTCTGTATCTTTGAAGATGTTCAGCTGGGGATTTACGGTTTCTGCTTGGGGATGATCAGTAATTTGATGTTCCCTGATTGGGATACAGAGAAAATAGGGATGTAAACCGTGTTGGGGAGCCATGCCTTTATTGTGGGAAGATATCTTCTTAGTGATTGTTCTGTGGGGATATGTCAATTGATTTGCGGGAGGACTTTTGATTACCTCGGACATTGTCTCTTTGCCTTTCCTACTAATAGACTATTATTACCTATTTCTATTGGAAAAAGAAAGTGGATGATAATCATGTTCATATGCATATGTTCATTCAAAATTATCATTGGACGTTTGCGTATTCGAAAAGAAGAAGAAATTTGAAAGAGAGAAGTAAATTGTATTGAGAAAAGCCATAAATAGGCAAGATGAAACATATTGTGTGTTTTTGAAAAGATAGAAAAACAAAAGAAACATAGCTATGTAAAAATAATCCTATTGAGTTTCCACTCTGCTATTGCTATTATGTCTTCGAGCATCTCATCCCATGCTTGTCGGAGAAAAGTGATTGAGTTGATCTGAACCCTTTGAACTTGTTGTTGTAGATGTATCTGATTGATGAATGATAGGAACGAGACATAGTCGTACGCTTAATCCTTAACTTTTGCCTAGACCGCCCTTTTAGGTTTTCAGTCTAGCAGGATACCCTTTTTTGCCCAAGTCGCCCTTTCGGGTTTTCAACTTGACGGGTGTACATATTTTTTATATATATATCCCTAATTTTTGCCCAAACCCTTTTGGTTTGCCGGGATGCCCTTACTTTTGCCTAGGCGCGTCGACCTAGCGGGTCATATTTATGCGTAGTATTTTTTGACTATGTCTGCGTTCACAGGTTGCGGGAAGTCCTCTCCATCCATAGTAGTGAGTATCATTGCTCCTCCAGAGAAGATTTTCTTGATAACGAATGGTCCTTCATAGGTGGGAGTCCACTTGCCCCTAGGATCACCTTGTGGTAGAATTATTCTCTTTATGACCAAGTCACCAACTCGATAAACTTGTTGTTTGACTCTCTTGTTAAATGCCTTGATCATACGTTTCTGATACAGTTGTCCATGACAAACAGCCGCGAGCCTCTTTTCGTCAATCAAGTTTACCTGATCTAGTCGAGTCTGGATCCATTCATCTTCATCTAGCTCTGCTTCTTTCATGATCCTTAATGACGGTATCTGAACTTCAATTGGTAATACAGCTTCCATACCATAGACTAATGAGAACGGGGTTGCCCCAGTTGATGTACGTGCGGAGGTACGGTAACCATGAAGAGCAAATGGTAAGATTTCATGCCAATCCTTGTAAGTTACAGTCATTTTCTGCACAATCTTCTTAATATTTTTGTTGGCGGCCTCCACAGCGCCATTCATTTTTGGTCTATAAGGCGAAGAATTGTGATGTTTGATGTTGAATTGTGTGCAGAGCTCAGTAATCATCTTGTTGTTTAGATTGGTACCATTATCAGTGATGATCCTTTCGGGAATGCCATACCGACAGATGAGGTTATGTTTAATGAATCGAGCCACCACATTCTTGGTTACGGAGGCAAATGAAGCAGCTTCTACCCATTTAGTGAAATAATCGATGGCTACTAAAATGAAACGATGTCCATTGGAAGCAGTAGGCTTAATTTCTCCAATCATATCAATGCCCCACATTGCAAAAGGCCAAGGAGCAGTTAGTACGTTCAGAGGAACCGGAGGCACATGTATTTTGTCGGCGTATATCTGGCACTTGTGACAAGTTCTTGAATGGTGGTGACAGTCAGTTTCCATAGTAGACCAGTAGTAACCTGCTCTTAGAATCTTCTTGGCCATAGTATGTCCACTAGAGTGGGTCCCAAAAGTACCATCATGCATGTCTTCCATGATCTTTTCAGCTTCTTTCTTGTTCACACAACGAAGCAGGGTTGAATCATGGTTGCGCTTGTATAAAGTCCCATTGCTCAGAAAGAATTTGGATGCGAATCTTCTTAAGAACTTCTTGTCATTAATGGATGCCCCTTCAGGGTATTCTTGAGTCTCGAGGTACCTTTTTACTTCGTAAAACCATGGTTTCTCTTCAGCCTCGTCGTCAACTATCTCATAACAATATGCGGGTTCATCGTGTCTTTCAATGATAACTATAGGAGCCTCATTGTCCCAATTGACTTTGAACATAGATGACATAGTAGCTAATGCATCGGCCAGCTGATTCTCTTCTCGGGGAATATGTTCGAAGGTAATCTCTTCAAAATAGGGAATTAGAGATAGTACAAACTCCTTATAGGGTATGAGATTAGGATGTTTTGTATCCCATTCCCCTCTGATTTGACTGATTACTAGGGCTGAATCCCCATACACTTCCAAGAATTTGATCCTTAAATCGATAGCGGCTCTGAGCCCCAAGATACACGCTTCATACTCAGCCATATTGTTGGTGCAGTCGAAACATAATCTTGCGGTGAATGGGGTGTGTCCACCAGCAGGAGAGACAATTATAGCGCCAATGCCATTACCAAGTGCATTCGAAGCTCCATCGAAAACCATAGTCCATCGGGATCCTGGTTCAGGTCCTTCACCCGGGCCAGGTTGCTTATAGTCAGTAACAAGCATCACATCTTCATCTGGAAATTCAAAATTCATCGATTGGTAGTCATCTACCGCTTGTTGCGCCAAATGATCTGCTACCACACTACCTTTGATTGCCTTCTGTGTTGTGTATTGGATGTCATACTCTGTTAGTATCATTTGCCATCTTGCTATTCGTCCAGAGAGAGCAGGTTTCTCGAATACATACTTGATGGGATCCATTCGGGAAATCAACAAGGTGGTATGGTTCAACATATACTGTCTTAGTCGGCGAGCAGCCCAAGCCAGAGCACAGCAAGTTTTCTCGAGCAGTGAGTATCTTGTTTCACAGTCGGTAAACTTTTTGCTAAGGTAGTATATTGCATGCTCTTTTCGACCAGACTCGTCATGTTGCCCCAGTACGCACCCCATTGAGTTCTCTAACACTGTTAAGTACATAATTAGAGGTCTTCCTTCTGCAGGTGGTATCATGATCGGAGGTTCTTGCAGGTACTTCTTTATTTTGTCAAAGGCTTCTTGACATTGGTCGTTCCATTTCACTACTTGATCTTTCTTTAGTAATTTGAAGATTGGCTCACAAGTAGCGGTCAGATGGGAGATAAATCTAGCAATGTAATTTAGTCGACCCAGGAATCCTCTAACTTCTTTCTCGTTTCGTGGAGCGGGCATTTCTTGTATGGCTTTCACTTTTGCAGGATCAACTTCGATACCTTTGCTACTAACAACAAAACCCAGCAGCTTACCAGACCTTACGCCAAAGGTGCACTTGTTTGGATTCAATCTCAACTTGTATTTCTTCAACCTATCAAACAACTTCTGTAAATGGACCAGATGTTCTTCTTCAGTATTGGACTTTGCAATCATATCGTCAACATAGACCTCTATTTCTTTGTGGATCATGTCGTGGAATAAGGCCACCATTGCACGTTGGTAGGTTGCCCCAGCATTCTTCAACCCAAATGGCATGACTTTGTAACAGAAAGTGCCCCAAGGCGTAGTGAAAGTTGTCTTCTCCATATCTTCGGGTGCCATCTTAATCTGATTGTAACCTGAGAAACCATCCATAAAAGAAAAAACTTTGCATTGTGCAGTACTATCAACCAGGATGTCAATATGTGGTAATGGGAAATCATCTTTAGGACTTGCTCGATTCAAATCTCTATAGTCTACACACATTCTGACTTTTCCATCTTTCTTCGGTACGGGCACTATATTGGCGATCCATGGCGGATAACTCACTACTTTCAGGAACCCAGCATTGAATTGTTTTTCGACCTCTTCTTTGATTTTCTGAGCCATGTCTGGTCTGCTTCTTCGTAACTTCTGTTTAACTGGAGGACTATTCTCTTTGATAGGTAAACGATGAACCACAATATCAGTATCGAGCCCAGGCATGTCTTCGTATGACCAAGCGAAGATCTCAACATTGTCTCGTAACATCTGAATCAGCCTTTGCTTGACAGCATCCTCTAATTCAGCCCCTATCTTGATTTCTTTCTTTTCTTCCTCGGTACCTATGTTCACAACTTCAATTGGCTCTTCGTGCGGTTGTATAGTCTTTTCTTCTTGCTCTAATAAACGGGCAAGTTCTCTAGGCACTTCACAACCATCCTCACCTTCAACCTCAGCTTGATAGATCGGATTTTCAAAGTCATATTTAGCAATAGCAGAATCGTTATCAACAGGATCCAGCGTGGATGTGGATCTGTAGTGCATTATGTGGGTGTGTGTGAGAACGCATAGCTATAAAAGGTAAAATAAAAGAAAAAAAACAAACACACAATTTGAATACGAAACGTCCGATGCTTTATTGAATGAAAATATGCTTATGAAATGACAAGCCCTAACAAATGGACCACTGTGCCTCGGGCAGGACACATGGCTTTAGCGTTTTATTGTCTTTATTGAAATACAAGAAGAAATAAAAAGAAAAGCAGGAAATAAACTAAGAATGGCAATTACTCCTGACTATAGGAGATAGAAACAATGTCCTCGGTCTTCCAGTTGTCCAGCCCTTTGTCTGATGTAGGGGAGATCCATTTGTCCAGGTTGTGATTATCTTCGTCTTCTTCAATGGCATTAACTCCCTTGCTGACGAAGTGATGTTTCAAGTCTTCTGTACGAGGAGGTGGTGTTCCCTTCTGATCCTTAGCAGTGCAGCCTAAACCCCATTTGTTGGATTTATATGGAATGTCAGGTAGTTGCCCCCAGATAGTGCAGCCACCTTCTTCTACCACAGCCCTAGCGTCTTTCAGGGAAGCCATCGTAGGAACATCTCCAGGGATTTTAGGAGGAGTGTAGACATATTTAGTTTCTGGAACTGGTTCAAGCTTCCATTCATGTGCTATGCGGGGTGATTCAAATGCCTCTCCAGTGAACTCAAGATACTTGGTCTCATCTACGAAACTTACCAAATATTCATCTTCACCATGCACAGTGACAATCTTGCCTTCCATTGGGTATCTCAACTTCTGATGGAGAGTTGAAGTCACGGCATTTGCTTTATGTATCCAGGGACGCCCAAGTAGACAGGAATAGGCGGGGCGAATATCCATCACATAGAACACAGTACTAAAAGTTTGGGCGCCTACTCTGATGGGAAGCTCTACTTCGCCATACACAGTACTCATAGTGCCATCATAAGCCTTGACTATCACATTACTAGATTTCAGCTCAATTCCATCGACCTTGAGTCTGTCCAACACCACCTTGGGTAACACATTCAGAGACGAGCCATCATCAACTAGTACATGAGCCAGGGTAGTACCACCACATTCGATGGAGATATGCAGTGCCTTGTTATGATTCTTTCCACTAGGACTTAAATCAGCATCAGAAAACCCAAGGTAGTTATCAGTTGTCAAGTTCGCAATACAGTTCTCGAGTTGAGTGACAGAAATCTCTTGTGGCACATGGGCAGCCTCTAGAAATTTCATCATAGCCTTGGCATGGGTCTTTGAACAACTTAGGAGCGATAGCATAGAGATTTTGGAAGGAGTATGCCCCATTTGTTCAACAATATCATAATCACTCTTGCGGATGTATTTCAGGAACTCATTTGTTTCTTCGGAAGGCGCATTTCTAGTGACAGTTTCAGGTTCAGGCAGCAGTCCTTTACCATGTGTGTCAGTATTCGGGGTGAAAGTAACATTTGGGGAGATCTCTGGAGAAAACACCCTTCCACTTCTCGTCACCTTACTAGTTCCAGCAATGTTTCCTATACCAGTGTTGACATCTTCAGAAACTTTATCATATTCAAGCTCTTGCTTGACTCCTTGAACAAAAACCTCAGCGCCATAACTCCAAGGGATAGCCTTGTCGGAAGAATATGGTATTGGACCAGGTTGGGTGATAACAATCGGAGCCACACGGGGTTCAGCAGATATCTTGAGAGGAGCCTTGGTAGGGATCTTTAGTGGTACTTTAGAGATCACAGATACATCTTCGAACTTCAAACCACGGGAGAAGCCCTCACACAACTCTTCGACAGTGGGAGTCTTCTCAAATCTGATAGTGCCACGATCCATCCAGCCTTGGATGCCTCTTTTCAGGTTCTCACAACCCTCGGGTATGAGTGCACAGTAATAACAGTCAGGGTCGCAACCTGGAAATAAACCAGCTCGCAACAACTTTCTCTTGATATCGGGGAGAGGAGTCGACAGATCTCTCACATCATAGACATGAATGGTATCCATGATGGCATTAACAGCGTGGTCATGTTTTGGCATCGGAGCAGTGATGACATTAGGAGTCTCAGGCGCGTCAAACTCAATTTCTCCAGCCTCTAGCAAGTCTTGGACTTTGTTTTTCAAGGCCCAACAATTATTCTCATTGTGTCCAGGGGCGTTGGAATGGTAAGCACACGTAGCCTTAGGATCATAAGTTGGACTAGCAGTGTTGGTAAACTTCGGAGGGTCTCTCAGTGTGATCAGTTTTGCCTTCAGTAGATGTTGTAGGACTTGAGACAAAGGCATGTTGATCGGGGTATATTTTCTCCTTGGTTTATCAATCTTGCGTTGGTAATCTTGTCTAGGAGCTTGTTGAGCTATTGGTGTGGAGATAAGGACGGCACCAACAGATTGATTCTGATCCTCCTTACCACGGCTCTTTTGACTATGAATAGCATTAGACTCATTTCTTCCTTGATATGGCTTCCTCGTAGTGCCAGAGGCAGAACCCACTTGAATCTTCCCACTTCGAATACCATTTTCCACACGTTCTCCAGTTAAAATGAGTTCAGTAAACCCAGAAGAAGAACTACCCAGCAGGTGACTATAGAACGGCCCAGTTAGCGTGCCCATGAACATGTCTACCAACTCCCTATCATTCAAAGAGGGTTGGACTCTTCCAGCCAAATCTCTCCATTTTTGAGCATACTCCTTGAAACTTTCTTTAGGACCCATGGACATGCTTTGAAGTTGCATGCGAGTCGGTGCAAGATCAGAGTTATATTGGTATTGCTTGTAGAAAGCCACAACCAAATCTTCCCAAGTGCGGATACTAGTACTTTCCAGCTTATAATACCATTCGAGTTGAGTTCCAGATAGACTTTCTTGAAAGAAATGGATCCAGAGCCTCTTATCAGCAGTGTGAGGCTGAATCTTTCTCACATAAGACCTCAGATGCATCTTAGGACAAGAGATTCCATCATACTTAGCAAAAGCGGGTGTCTTGAATTTCTGCGGAATAACGACTCCAGGAACGAGTCCCAGTTCTTCGAAATCCAGCCCAGGTACCTTTTGAATTTCCATGCTTCTCAGACGCTCTTCTAACTGCCTATACCTCTCATCAGATTCATCCTCGTCCTCAGGATACTCTTCTTCTTCTTCTTCTTCACCATCAGAACCTACATGGCTTCCCTGATTGTTCTTGACACTGAGATCATCTCTCTCTTCATCTTCCTCATTCTTAGGGATTTCAGCATCTTCGGCCCTCCTGGGACGACCTTTGAACCTTCTTCCCAGATTGATCACTCCTTTGGGCTTCTGAGTCTTCTTTTCCTTCTTAGTCAGAAGGGCTTTCAGTTCATTTTGCCCATTGGCCAGATTCAGAATCAGAGCTTGAAATTCAGCATTCTGAGTTTGGAGAGCTTTGACAGATTGTTCGAGATCCATCTTTCTTACTGAAATAAACAGCGGAAAGATGAGGCATTTGTTTTTATGAAACCTGTGATGCGATGTTTATGAATGCATGATTATGCATATGCAATGATCTCAAGGAGTTAAAGGCCTTTTAACACATTTAAAAGAAAAGAAAATAGAAGCAAAATAAATTAATTAAAAATAAAAACCAATGTATTGTTTATTATTTTTGAAGTTACATCGAAGAAATACTATATAATAAATATAAAATAAGAAAAGTCAATCTTCAAGTCGACGCTTCCTCTTCAATCCTCTGATTTCCTCTTTATGGGCTTTGACCATCTCGTTCTTTTCTTGAATAAGCCTATCAATCTCTAACTCCCATGATTGTATTTGTTCAGGAGAGATAAAATCCTCAATCTTCCACTTGCGAGAGAAATAGTCAAGCATACTATCTCGTTCTTTAGCATTAGCCACTAATACTGCCTTTTCTGCTTCAACCTTTTGTAGACGCTTCTCAAGATCAGCCTTTTCTTGTCTTAAATGAGCCACGGTGGCAGCAAGGTCTTCGTTTGGAGCGGGTACATAAGGCTCCAATTCTACGTGGACCTCGGGAGGAGTGATCCTTGGAACAACAGGTGTGTCGGATGGATGTGGTATGCCGAACTCGACGACTCGGTCATAAATCCATTTAAAGTAAAGATCTGAAGGAGTATCGATCCTCATTCCCAATTCTCTTGCACCCACCTTTTTTACTTCATACCAAGCTTTAATGAAGCGGTTCTTTTTTTCAGTTGTATCTGAACCATAGTCAAAATTTTCCGCACTAAGATATATGGAGCGGGGCTTATCTTTTAAAGCAAAACCAAACTGATGTCGAGCAAGTATAGGGTTATAGGTAATTCCTCCATGGATGCCAAGAAGAGGCACATTAGGGAACTCTCCACAGCGGTCATATAACTGAACTCCTTCGAATTTCTTTGGATACCAAATGATGTCGTCGTATGAAAGCTCCATAATCCTTTGAATCCAAGTCAAACCTTCTTCATTCTTTATTGAGGATCGGGGTAAGTGAGAAATAAACCACCTATGTAAGAGAGGGATACACCCTAGAACACAACCTCGTCTCTTTGTCACTCTAGCGTTGATGGAATGCAATAAATCACCAAGTAGAGTAGGAACAGGATTCTTGCTAAGGAAGATTTTGGTAGCAGCCCTATCAACAACTTTGTCGCAGCGGTGAAAAAGAACTTGTCCATATATCAACAGGGTTAGAACACTTTCCAAGGCGTCCATGCTTAAAGCTTTAGCAAAGATCTTAGCTTTCTCGATCAAGAAATCCACAGGTATCCCAGAGTAGTCTCTTTTGTTAATCCAAACTTTGTTAATTTCTGATCTTGGTAGGTGTAGAGCAGCAGCAATGTCTTCCAACTTAGGACCTCCTTCCTCACCAGTGTAAGGGATTTGATCAGGTATGGGCATGTCCATTATGTAAGAGAATTCTTCCAATGTAGGTACCAGTTGAAAATCTCTATAAGTGAAGCAATGGAGAAGAGGGTCATAAAATTGCATCATAGAATTGAGGAGAGCTTCATCCACTTTGGTTCGCATTAAACTCATCAGTTTGTTGAGAGATTCAGAAAGAACAAGAGAACCAGTAATATCATCACATAAGAGTCTTAATGCAGTAGGTACTTTCTTGAAGTTGAGGAAGAAAGGTTTTCTGATTAGGATTCCCATTATTCAAATAACCTACAAAACAAATTATGGTTAAAAGACCTTTTTCTCCTTGAGATGAGTTAGCCATGTCATGAATGCATGTATGCATGATGCATCACAGAAAAACAAATCCACACAAATCACACAATTTTTGGTTTAAGGCTTGCATGGAGTTTTAGATCAGGTGTCCTTCCCAAGGGCATTTCTATGGATAAGGAGATTTCAGCAACAGGTTCTACAAGTTATCCAGAATTGTAAGCCCTTCTAAAGCACCCTCGGACATGATGCATTTGCACCATGCAATGATACTTTGAGAAAGAACCTATCTGAATTGTAGCATCGGGTAGCGACTAGTCCTTAACATTTGTCAAGGGTAGTCCCCCCACTACGTTCCTAAAGGCCAGGATGGGTTAAGGGTAACTAAAGGTCCTTGAGCTCCGGCGCACCCACAGACACATACATAGACCTCCCTCATTTGAGAAAGGTGTGCATATGCTATGGAGTCCTAACTCAAGCGTGAACTTCATACTGACTCATCTCCCACATATGTGAAAGAGGTCCTTATGACTATGCCACTCCTAATCTTAAGGGTTCTTGAATCCGGGAATAGGATTCGTCCTTCAGTTAATTCCCAAAACGCCCCCCTGAAAAATAAAACAAACAAAGCAAACAATAGAAAACATTTAAGTGAATCCTAAACTTTTAAGGTAACCCCTCTTTTATAAGAAAATTCATCCCCAGCAGAGTCGCCAGTTCTGTAATACGGTGAACTGACTTTTTAATCGATCGAAATGTCGCGGTTAAGCAAGAGTCGCCACCGACTTTTATTTTATCCAAATTAATTAGAAAGGCTAAAAGAACAGGAAAAACCTTTTAAATAAAATAGGGTTCGGGGGGTAATTATGCAAAGGGAAGGTGTAAGGCACCCTTTGCATCCATGGTTATCCATGGGCTCTTAACTTGCTTTGCTCTTTTTGTTTCAGAAAGGTAGAAGAAGAAGATATGGACTTTAGCTCGTAAATGAGCGTAGCCATATTGAAGAATTTTGAGAAAGAATATTTGAAAATATTTAGAGCAAGGCAAAGCAATTTAAGAGCAATTTACCTTATATTTGAGAAATCTGTTCTTTCAGCCTTTCAGAGCGAAAGGGTCTATCCTTGCCATAAGAGGGCAGGAAGCCTTTCATTTGGAGGTTAAGGGTCATCGAAATATCTTTGCCATAAGACTGTCCCATGCCATAGAAGGGCAGGTAGTCTAAGGCAAGGATCAGAATAAGCCTTTTCGTAGGCAGCCAGAAGATACCTCAGCCTTTTCCGTAGGCAACATCCGAGGGTCGAGGTCATGTTAGTGTATCGAAGGCAGCATCATTAGGGTCACATGACCTTTATTTATCGAGGCAACATGGCTGGGGTATCCTCGTATTCGAGGGACATGGCTTATTCTGCAGAAAAACGAAGGCAACAGGCAACAGGCAACAGGCAACAGGCAACAGAGAGGGTTACCCAAAAGCGTGAGTGTGTGCACCAATCATGTGATTCAATTCAGATTATATTATCTTGTGTTTAGTTATTCTAATTAATTTAGGGTTGCACTCCCTATTTTACTAACCACGCAGTAATATGAAGCAATAAAAGGGAAGGGGACAATGAAACCAGCGGATCCCCAATGGGGTTTGACACAAGTAATAATAAAATAAAAACGAGGGGCAAAATTTAGGGTTACCGACTATGCGAGGCTTTGACATTTGGCAAACCTGAAAAGGCGAAAAAATGGCAAACAGAAATAGGGTGAGTGCATTATCGGTTCGGAGGCAAACATTATAACCCTAAAAATAAAGAATAATGAAATTTAAAAATAAATAAAGTAAATAGACACTTAGCTTCGGATTTGATCTGATATGGTTGGCGGGAAGCTTCGGGGTTAACCCTGAAAGAAACAGGGCAGGAAAGGAATGAAAGCGAAGCAAACCCTAAAAGTAAAATAATCTAAATATAATTTAAATTGAATTAGAATTAAATTACTTAACTTCGAGATTTGTTGAAGGCGCATGCTCGGGACGAACCATGTTGCTAACCCTGATAATGCAAGGCACAAAGGAAAGAAAATATTTTCAGTGTATTGGAATGTTCATCGTAAACCCTGATTAGGGCAAAAATTGAATTAACGTAACACAATCGATTTAATTAATTATTGGTCTCTCGACCTAATTAATTAAATCGGAATAAAAAAAAATCGAGGGTAAAAAATAATTTTTATGAATTTTTGGAATTAAAATAACATAAATATGACTTTTTAAAGTGATTAAGCAATTAAATATAAATTAAAAAATAATTTAAATAAAATAACATTAAAATAAAATAATAATAATTATTATGATATATAAAAAAATAAAAAAAAAAGTTATTAGAAAACTAAATAAAATTTTTCTTAGTAAAAACAAATAAAACAAAACAAAACAAAAATATATATATGTGTATATATAAATAAAAAGGATTTGTGTAATTAAAAATAAAAAAAAAATAGAAAACTTAGCGTTTTTGATCCTGTGTGGCGCATGCATGGTGGTCCATGGCGTGCCAGCATCTTTGTGAGCGTTGGATTGAGCATAAGTGGGATCGGACAGCCTGGATGCGAAGGTCCATGATAGCAGCGTGTTTCTTAACGCATGTGATCCCTTAGGAGTCCCAAACTCTTGCGCGCGCTTTTTGATTTGAACAGGCCAATGGCAGCTCGACACGTCCCTTCTTCTTCAACGTGAGAACCTGCATAAATTAGCTAGGGATTTGCTACGATTCCCTCCGTAGCTATCCCCCCTGCAAATAACGAAATCGAGTACAAGCTAAAGAAATTTTTCGCGACCCTCTCATCGTGATCGTCCAGTATTCCTGAACACGATGATGGTCATGATTTCGCCTAATTTTACCTATAAACAAAACCCCTAAATTGAGGTTCAAAAACCCTAACTATGGCGAATCTTTGTACCTGTGCTTAAAGCCAAATTAAATTATCCAGAAAGTTTGCAGACATCATTATGAACATAAATATGCAATCGAAACACAAGTATGATGCATGAATTGTAGTATTCGAATTCTAACAAATTTGGTAATTTATGTACCTGTAACTCGTGCTTCAGAGGGTTACAACCGATGATAGAGATTGACACACGTTCAGAGAAGACCAAGGAATTGATTAGAGCCTTCGAAACACCTTGAATCCTTGTAAATCCCCAAAACCGAATTGGTTTTTTTCTTGATTTTTGGCACTCGAATTAGGTCTTTTGGATGCAGCCAAAATTCGTCCCTAGGGTTTTGGTTCAGTTAGATACTTATAGGGGAATACATTAGGGTAACAAAATTGGTTTAAATCATTGTGAATCAATCTTGGCAAATTTGATTGGAACTTGATTTTGGAAAGTTCTAATTATGGTCAAATCCAATATTTTCCAACCAATTAGCTTATGCACGAATTTGATTTGAATTTGGAGAATATATGATGATTAATGATGGTTGAAATTATATCTTTGATAGAATATTTGATTTTTTTAGTAATTTACTTGTTTTTAATCATTTTAAATGATTCAAAAAATCAAAATAAATTACATAAATCAAAGAAATTCGTGGGAGATAGTTTATGGGCTCCTAATGCCATGAGGGACAAGTTTGGATATTAACAACATAGGCCCAATAGCAAAAAATTCAAAATTCCTTTATATTTTCCCCTCCAAAATAGCTCAATTTTGCCAAGGTGTATCTCCCTCAATTTTTGAGGTATGGGGGTGTTCTAGGACTTTTTAGAAACCTTAGAGAGTCCTCTAACCAGTGTCTTTGGTCCCACATCAAAATCATTTTCCATTCTCATTTTATGACCTTTTGAAAAAGTGTCCTTTTGTTGACTTTTGAAAAGGACCTATAATGTATGAAGCCATATTTCTTAAACCATTGACCTATGAGCCCTGATTCTTGGACCATTGGATAGAGGAATGAATTCCCTTCAAAATGAGCTTTGGTGGGAATTTTTCTGATGAAGTATGAATATTTGGTGAATTTTCAAAGTTTGGTTGACTTTTTTAGCTCATGCCCAAAATAGTAACTTTTGCCTTTTGACTTTTCTGATCTTTCCTTGCATCATCATGATCAACCCTTGATCAAATGATGATTTTAGGGTTATGAGAATGTTGTTGACCAAATATCTTGAGTTTTGACTGTATTTTGTCTTGAAATGACTGTTTTGCCCTTGAGAGTCGACTGTTGACCTAATCAGGATTTGAGGGACTAAATTTGCTCTGTTTGACTTGAAACTTTATATGGAGATACTTTGGGATGTTAGTGACCCTATGGAACCACCTTGAGCCATTGATTCAATGATTTTCCATCGAATTAATCAAACCCTAGTTCAGAGCTTTTGTATAGGAGAGTGTGTTTTGGGGCTTTGTCTTTTGTTCTGATTTTATGTGTGAAAAATAACATGGGCAAATTTTGGGGTATGACAGACCAAATGTTGGAAAGGTTATCGGGTCAAGAGTTCTATTGTTTCTTGGATGGCTACTGCGGGTACAACCAAATTTCGGTCAATCCGGAAGATCAAGAGAAAACGGCGTTCACTTGTCCCTTTGGAATTTTTGCTTATAGGCGAATGCCGTTTGGATTGTGTAATGCACCGGCCACTTTCCAAAGATGTATGCAAGCTATCTTCTCGGACTTCATAGAAAAGACAATGGAAGTTTTCATGGATGACTTCTCCGTTTTTGGGGCCTCATTTGATCTTTGCTTGAAGAATTTGGATGCCGTGTTGAAAAGATGTGTTGAAACCAACTTGGTCCTCAATTGGGAAAAATGCAATTTCATGGTTACCGAAGGTATAGTTCTTGGTCACAAAGTTTCTTCCAAAGGAATTGAAGTCGATCGAGCAAAAGTGGAGGTTATTGAGAAGTTACCACCGCCAACGAATGTCAAAGGAATTCGAAGCTTCTTAGGCCATGCGGGATTCTACAGGAGATTCATCAAAGACTTCTCAAAGATTACAAAGCCTTAGAGCAACTTGCTCAACAAAGATAAGTCTTTTGTTTTTGATAATGCATGCCTTTTAGCTTTTAATGAATTGAAACAAAGATTGACCACCGCTCCCATAATCATAGCACCCGATTGGAAACTTGATTTTGAACTAATGTGTGATGCTAGTGATTATGCGGTAGGAGCGGTGTTGGGTCAAAGAAAAGGAAAAATTTTTCATGCTATACATTATGCTAGTAAGGTTCTTAATGAAGCACAAAGTAATTATGCAACAACGGAAAAAGAACTACTAGCTATTGTATATGCATTAGAAAAATTTAGGTCTTATCTAATTGGTTCGAAAGTTGTTGTTTACACTGACCATGCAGCGATAAAGTATTTGCTTACCAAGCCGGACTCAAAGCAAAGGCTCGTTAGGTGGATATTGTTGCTACAAGAATTCCACTTAGAGATTAGAGACAAGAAAGGAGCGGAAAACTTGGTGGCGGACCATTTATCAAGGTTGGTGAATGAAGAGGTAACAAACAAAGAAGAAGAGGTTTTGGAATCATTCCCGGATGAAAAGTTGTTCATGGTGGAAGAAAGGCCGTGGTTTGCTGACATGGCTAATCATAAGGCATCGGGTTGGATGCCGGAAGATTGGAGTAAAAGTGCAACAAAGAAGTTTCTCCATGATGCCAAATTCTATGTGTGGGATGATCCATACTTGTTCAAAATTGGTGTGGATGGTGTGCTAAGAAGATGTGTGACAAGAGAGGAAGCAATGAGAATCTTGTGGCATTGTCATAATTCACCTTATGGTGGGCATTATGGTGGGCAAAGAACGGCGGCAAAAGTTCTTCAATCCGGGTTCTATTGGCCGACGTTATTCAAAGACGCTTACTTGCATGCACAAAGTTGTGACAATTGTCAAAGAAGTGGTGGAGTGAGTAAAAGGAATGAAATGCCATTGACAAATATGTTAGAAGTGGAAGTGTTTGATTGTTGGGGAATAGACTTTGTAGGACCATTTCCTTCATCTTTTGGTTGTGAGTATATTTTGGTTGCGGTTGATTATGTCTCAAAATGGGTGGAAGCAATAGCATGTCCGAAGGCGGATGGAAAGACCGTAATCAAGTTCTTGAAGAAAAACATTTTCACAAGGTTTGGAACACCAAGGATTCTCATTAGTGATGGTGGCTCACATTTTTGCAACACACAACTAGAAAAAGTCTTACAACAATATGGTGTGAAGCACAAAGTAACCACGGCCTATCATCCACAAGCTAATGGTCAAGCCGAAGTTTCCAACCGAGAAATCAAAAGAATCTTGGAAAAAACAGTTTCGTCGTCAAGAAAGGATTGGTCACAGAAGTTGGATGATGCTTTATGGGCTTACCGTACGGCATACAAGGCACCGATTGGTTTTACTCCGTTTCAAATGGTTTACGGGAAAAGTTGTCATCTACCCGTAGAATTGGAGCATAAGGCATTTTGGGCCTGGAAGTTGCTTAACTTTGATTCTAAGGCAAGTGGTGAAATGAGAAAATTGCAATTGCTTGAGATGGAAGAATTGCGATTACAAGCCTATGAATCCAACAAAATTTACAAGGAGAAAGTGAAAGGATATCATGATAAAAAGATTGTGGAGAAGGATTTCAAAGAAGGTCAAATGGTTCTACTGTTTAATTCAAGATTGAAGTTGTTTCCGGGTAAATTAAAGTCGAAGTGGTCGGGTCCGTTCCGAATCAAAGAAGTAAAAGACTATGGAGCGGTTGTGCTTGAAAATCCGACGACAAATGAAAGTTGGACTGTGAATGGTCAAAGACTCAAGCCGTATCTTGGTGGTGAAGTCGATCGAAGTTCGGAAGCCGTTCCGATTTTTGATCCGTAAAGCCGCCTCGGACCGTCGAGCTAACCGACGTTAAACAAAGCGCTAGTTGGGAGGCACCCCAACATTGTAAGTATTTCTTGTTTTGTGTGTGTTATGACTGTTAGGAAAGTCGGGAAAAATCGGGGCTTGGGGGACTGCTGTGTTTGCTGCTGAAAAACAGCATTTTACTGATACCGCTAAGCGGCCATCACGCCGCTAAGCGGCCACACAAAAATGCAGAAAAAAAAAATGTGGGCCAAAGGGTCTGACCCGGCCCAGTTCAATGGGGAAGCAAGTTATGAGGGGCTGAGCGGCCAGAAACCCTAGCCACCTCATTTCTTCCAAAACTTTCAAGTCTCCAAGTTCCCTCCTTTCCCCTTTCAACCTTTGCATTCATTGTTTGAAGGAATTTCTTGTGTTCATCTCATCTCCCTCAATTCTCTTTGTTCATTTGGTTGTGCAAGGTAAATGTTGTTCTTTTCTTTGAAATAGTTTGTGTAAATTGATAGTAGTAGTAGGTGATGTTTAGAATTGTTTATATTTGTAGATTTTAGGTTTAGATTGTAATTAGATTGTTGTTCTTGTGAATGAATTTCTGAAAAATGTGTGTTAAACACCCTAGTTTGTGTAAATTAGGTTAGTTTTGTGATTAGGAGTAGAGGTAATAGTGCATTCATCACTGGTTGCCATTGTTGATGTAGAAGAAGTGAAGAAATTGTAGGAGAAGCATGCTTTAGCAGACTGCATTTCTGCAGAATTTTTCTGAGAAATCGCAGGGCCGCTAAGCGGCCGTGACCCCGCTAAGCGGCGGATGCTGATGACAGAAAAATAATTCTGTTTCTGGTTCAGTTCTGTTTAAGCATTCAAAGTCGGGTCCAGGACCACTAGTTAGCTTTGTTTAACTGCAATATTATGTGTTTAACAATGTGGTGTGCTTTTTGTTGTAATTTGCAGATGGCTTCTCGACAAAACCGAAGCAAAAGAGGACGGTTTCCAGGCTCTAGTTCTGGACAAGCTCCCGTTCCTGAAGCACCTCAATTCGACAGTGCAAGATTTTTGAGTGCTGAACACCAAGAGTGGTTTGGACGGCTGTGTGGCAGAAAAATTTTAACTGAGAAAATATTTGACCTTAAGCCCAATGGGGAGTACAGGCAATTTATGGAAAACATGCACCATCGTAGGTGGGATGTTCTTTTGCAGCCAAGTACTCGTATCAATGTGGATATTGTAAGGGAATTTTATGCTAATGCGATGCCAACAGAAGATACGAAGTATGTGAGAAAAATCGTTGTTAGGGGGAGAGTGATTTCATTCAACCGGGCTGCCATTAGTTCTTATCTTGGTGATCCTTTAGCCCTTCCTGAAAATGGGTGTGAATATGCAAGGATACATAGAGCAAGGCAGTGGAACATGGATGAAGTAGCAGAGACTCTTTCTTTTGAGAGTCATGGTTTTTCTCTTAACCCATCTGGCATACCAGTGAAGATGGATCGAGGGAACATGAATCAGATGGCTCAGCTCTACCTCACCCTGCTTCTGAACAACTTGAAGCCGAAGAGCCACAACAGTGATCTTACTTTAGCTAACTCCTGTTTATTATTTGCTATGATGACAGGTGTAGAGATTGACATTGCTCAGCTCATTTCTGATGAGATGCGAGAGGTGGCTTCTAGTGGGCACTCTTTAGGGAGTCGACTTGCGGGTCAACTTCCTTATCCTGCTTTGATTATGGGATTGTGCAGGAGAGCTAGAGTGGAGATCCCAGATGAGGTTCACATGACGATCACTAGCAAGGTGGATGACAGTTATGTTGCTCGGTTTTGTTCTCCACGGGCAAGGGGTCGTCAACCACAACCTGAGGCTGTAGCTCCTCCTGCCGGCCAAGCAAGGTATAATCAGCAAATGGCTTGCAGGTATAGTTGGGATTATATGGATGCTTTGCGCAGGTCGGAGGCTACCATTCACGACTCCTTGCACCGCTTGTACTTGAAGATGAGCGATCCTTCCAGTGTAACATCTTTTACTACAAATGAGCAGTATGAGGCCATTTGTAACTATCCGGAGGATAGGCCATTTTTTAGGAATGGGGAAGGAGAAAATGAAGAAGAGGGTGAAGAAGGAAATCATGAAGAAGAGGACAATGGTGATGAGCGATGATGCATATCATTTGGTGATGTTGTTATGTTTATTGTGTTTGTTTACTAGTACTTTAATTTTCTGTTGAATAGTTAGTTGATGGATTATTTTGTTACCATCCTTAGGGATGTGTTTTGTTTTGTTGTAATGAAGTAGCAAATGATGCTACTAAGACATCTTTGAGGCATTTGCCATTGGCAATTTGTCTCTAATATATTATATTATATTAGGTGTGTGTTATATTTTGTGTTTTTACTATAGTGTTAAGTTTGTGTAGTTATATAATATAGTTATAGTAAATATAATAATAGTACTAATAATATAATAGTAGTAATTGTGTTTGAACATAATATTAGTAATTATAAGAAAATTTTTGTTGTTTGTCCTTGTGATGAATAGAAAAAAACTCAAGCAAGCAAAGTCTTATCAAAGAGTGGTAACATCAAAGTTTGATGGTGATGATAATGCTCTTGATGTGGTGCATGCTAAGGTAACGATTTTCTTGCTTTGTAGATATTAGTGTGAATATGATTTAGGTGCTTTATACAAAAACTTGTCATCACTTTGCATGTGAAAGATTTTGTTCATATTTGAATCTAGTTAGGACATAACTACATAAGTGAGAGGACTTTCCATTGTGTACTATAGACTTTTGTGTGTGCTAGCAATTGATGTTAACTGGGACGATTCATGCTTAATCTGCTTTGTTTAAAGTGTTAGAACTTAGAAGTGATCGAGGCAATTTTTTTGTGTAATACGAGAAAAACCACCTTCCAAAAGGCCACATGTGAGAGTGTGATCAATTGAAACCAATTTTGAGCCGTAAATTTTGATTTTGCCAAGTGAGTTGAATGAGAACCGACAAGCTAGTAAGTACTTCCTTATTGAGTTTGTTGAAGAAAAGCAAATAGAGAAAACTTTTGACTCACTTGGAAAATATTTTCTTTGGTAGACACTTAACCCAATTACATTTAAACCTTAAATGAAGAGCATGATTATGTGGAATTATTGAATTGTTCAAAGTTGGGGAGAGAGGAGTTTACTTGAGAAAAGAAAGAAAGGAAATGGTGGTATAATAGAACAATGCATTCAAAAAGAAAAAGAATAATATGAAAAAGAAAAGAAAAAGTTCAATGAGATGAAAAATCAAAAGACAAAAGAAAGAATGCATTGTAGTGTTGTTAAGTCAAAAGGGAGAAATAAGAAAGTTTGTGTAAATAGTGTGATTGAATAAATGCTCTTCATGCAATTGTCCCTTTTTGATTCATTGGCCTTGTAGAAATGTCACTTGTTTGGAACCGAGCCAAGTTACAACCGAAAAAGCCCTCGTGATCTTTGCTTCTATCATTTTGGGTACTTAGTTAGATGAATGTATGAATTGTCTTGAATGTGCACAATTGTTAGGGAGAGTGATAAGTCCTTTGTGCTAGCATGATTATAGCACTTTGTCCTTCATTTTTGAAGTTGATTGTAGGTGATTCAAGTTTGAACATTATTTTGAATAATGCAAGTGTGATGAAGTGTTTGTATTTAGAACCTAGCTCATATTCATGTTTTGATCTTGTACAAGCAAGGGATGGTTATTGAGCATGCAAGTAAGTCAAGTTTGAACCATTCTCTTTATGTTGCTAACTTTGTAAATATTATTTTTGTGCTTGTTGAGTTGTTCTTGTTTGAGGACAAACAAAGGTCAAAGTTGGGGAGAGTTGTTAGAATCCAAAATGTGAATATTTGTTGATAACTTTTGTGGTATTTTGATAACTTTTCTCACACTCTTTCCATTTAATTTTGGTATGATATAGTGTAAATAAATAATATTTAGTTTGGTAGTAAATCTCTTAATTATAAGCTTTTCTTTTGCTTTTTGTAGGTTTTATGCACTTTGGGAAGTATATGGAGGTATTGAGACATGTTGGAGCAAGTTTGGAGGCCAAAGGAAGAATTTTGGTTCAGCAAGGGCCGCTTAGCGGCCACTAAGCGCGCTTTCCAGTGGCGAGGGAAGATTTTGTGCTCAGCAAGTTCCGCTAAGCGGCCTAATCCCGCTTAGCAGCCTCCAGCGTGGATCCAGATATTTTTTGAGGACCGCTTAGCGGCCGTCATGGCGCTAAGCGGCGGTACTTTTTCAAGTGGCTACTTTTAGGCACTTGGAGATATTTTTGTGATCTTATCTTGTCACTTTTTCATTCCAACAACACACACTCTAGGGCAAGAGAAGAAAGAAGAAAAAAACTCATCCATATTCAAGATTTCTCAAGCATATTTCTTCATCATCTTTGGATTTCTATGCTAGGAGGTCTTGTATTGATGTTTGTTGTTGAAGCTATGGATAGCTAAACTTCTCATGTGTCAAGATTAGAGGTAGTTAGCTTGTAAAGTATGTATTTAGCTTGATCTTTTGTATATGAACCTTGTTGGTGATTAATATATGGTGAATATCTTTGTATTCATGTTTATATGTTGTTTTGATACACTATTGAGAGATATGTTTCAAATCTTGACCAAAAAGGTATTCATCTATCAACAATCAAACTCTAGAGATAGATTTGTGAGTTGATAATCACTTGTATCAAACTTTAAAGGTTATTATATCAACTGTCGGCATGAGAGATCATCTGACGGTTAATATAATAACAATCACGACACTGCTTTAGAGATAAACAGTATCGAGAGGATACGTGATTGTATTAATCATTGATATGTTCATATACATGATCATCAGAGTATATACAAAAGCAAGCTGACGAAAAATAATCTTGACACAGTTTTACCAAACCGTTTTTAAAACCCTAGTTATTGTCTTTAATTTCTTTTCATGCTATTTATCTTTCATGACACTAAAAACATACCGAATCCTAACTCAAAATACACTAAGCTGTAGAACGGCGATAATATCGCATCAATCCCTGAGGAGACGATACTAAAAATACTTATCCTATACTTTCTAACAGTTTGCAACACACAGAACCAAAAACCTTCAGATGACTAACACTCTGCTTCTCCTTAGTCCACTTCTCTAAAGGAACAATTTCCTCCAGCCTCTTCGTTGGACACCTGTTGAGAACATATGCTGCAGTAGCAACAACTTCTCCCCATAGATTATGAGGAAGCTTCTTCTCTTTTAGCATACTTCTCGTCATATCAAGCAAAGTGCGGTTTCTACCTTCAGCAAGACCATTGTGTTGAGGAGTATAAGGAGCAGTAACCTCATGCTCAATTCCATTATCATCACAGAACTTCTGGAATTCTGTAGAGTTATGCTCACCTCCACCATCCGTTCTGAGAATCTTTATCTTCTGACCACTCTGCTTCTCAACCTTCACCTTGAACTTCTGGAATTCTGTGAACACCTCAGTCTTAAACTTGATAAGTGTTACCCATGTCATTCTTGTGAACTCATCCACAAAAGACACAAAATACCTATTTCCTCCAAGTGAAGGTTCTGGAAATGGTCCACATACATCAGAGTGCACTACTCCCAGAAGCATGCTTTGCTCTTGGAGCAACTTCTGATACAAATGGAAATCTGGATTGTTTGCCTTTCATGCATACCTCACATGACTTCTCAGGCTTCACAATCTTTGGAATGCCATGTACAAGCTTCTTAGAACTTAGATGCCCCAGGCTTCTATAGTTCAAGTGCCCCAACCTCTTGTGCCACAACTTACTATCACCTTCTGAGTCTTCAGCACTCAGACACTCCGTTTCAGCTGTTTCTACATTCACCTTGAATGTTCTGTTGCTTCCATGTTCAGATTGCATAATTAACTTCTGATTGGAATCATACAACTTCTAGAGATTGTTCTTCATAACAACTGAGAAACCTTTCTCAATGAGCTGACCTACACTTATCAGATTGCTTCTGATACCAGGAATATACCAAACATCCTTGATCAGAACAGTCTTTCCATTCTTCACTTTGACTTTGACATTTCCCATACCTTCTGCAATAAGATACTTATCATCAGCACATCTGATCTTTGTCCTCCTTTCAGAGTCAAAGTCTATCAGCCATTGTTTGTTTCCAGTCAAGTGATTTGAACACCCAGTGTCCATATACCACCACTCTGACGAACATCTTCCGTCAGACTCTGAAGCCATCAATAGCACAGGTCCGTCATCAGAATCACCTCTAGCTATATTTGCTTCTTCTGATTTCCTTCCTTTGTTTGCCAAACAGTCTCTAGCAAAATGACCAAACTGTTTGCAACAGTAACATTGAACTTTCTTCTTATCCTTTCCCTTCTGATATCTCTTCTCATTAGAAGTTGAGGCTTCCTTCTGGAATCTATCACCACGTCTATGCTTCTGGTCCTTCTTGACAAAAGAAGCCTTCAGAGCTTGCTCAACTTCTCTCTCAGAAGTTCTCTCAGTCAGACGCAACTCTTGTGCTTCTAAACTGCTTTGCAACTCTTCTATTCTCATGGTTTCCAGATCTTTAGAATGTTCAATAGATACAACAATATAATCAAATTAAGGGGTAAGTGACCTCAATATCTTCTCTATAATTACTTGTTCAGAAAGGGTTTCTCCACAAGCCTTCATCTTATTAGTGATCAAAATCACTCTAGAGATATACTCAGAGACTTTCTCATTGTTCTTCATGTTGAGATTCTCATATTGCTTTCTCAGGGATTGGAGCTTCACCTTCTTCACTGATACGTCACCACCGTAACACCTGACCAGTATATCCCACGCCTCCTTTGACGTCATAGAATCAACAATCTTCTCAAACACATTCACATCCACACACTGATGGATGAAGAACAACGCCTTTTGATCTCTCTTCTTCGTCTCTCTCTGCGCTTCTCTTTGTTCTTCCGTTGCATCTGCTGCAACCGGAACATATCCTCCAGTGACAAGATCTAGAACATCTTGAGCACCAAATAATACACACATTTGAATCATCCATCTATTCCAGTTTTTACCATCAAGAACTGGAAGTTTGGTATTCAAGTTGCTTCCACTCATCTTTAAACTTGTGCAGAAAAATCAGATTTCACTCACACTCTCACAGTGTTTCCCAACCCACAAACAACCAAGAAAAATGTGATTCAACACAACTTTGTTTCCCAGAAACAAAAACAATCACAGAGTCACACAAACTCACGTTCACTCGTGTTTCCCTGTGTTTGGAACCGGAGCTCTAGATACCAATTGTTGGTACACAAAGAATAAAGATGATGACAAAGAGAATGAACAAAAAGGAATAACGGCGCAAAGATTAATGAGAGAACAAAGTTGTATATTCTACTTGCGTTGTTAATAAATGATAGCTACTACAAGGCTATTTATACAAAAGAAAATTCTTGCCACATCAGCCCTAACAGCATAAACTTAGTGAACAAGTTTAAGGTATAAACAGTACAATACTACAAAATACTAAAGTACCCTTACTACTAAACAACTAAGCTAATGGGACCCACAAGATAACATCTTCTGGTAAACAACATCTTCTGAGTAACTATCAGAAGATCACAACATCTTCTGAGTAACCATCAGAAGATCAGCCCACATCAGAACTTCTGATGCTCATCTTCTGAATATTGAATTACTCTTCAATATGCTTGACCCAAATAATTTAATATATTTGAGGTGATTTGGAAGCTCCCTCTTAGGAACTGGATCAAGATCAACTTGATGGTACTTCTCTTTCTCCTCCTGTTTTTTTTTCTTGCGGAGGCATTGTGAGAAATAAGGATGGTAATTTTTTGGGTGGGTTTTCCTCTATTTTAGGTGTTGCTAATTCTCTCATGACCGAACTTTAGGGTTCCATGATGACAATTGAGTTCGCTTACGAGAAGAATTGGAGTAATCTTTGTCTGGAAACTGATTCTACGGCGGTGGTCAAAACCTTTAAATCTCCTTTTTTAGTACCTTGGGACATTAAAAATAGATGGTTGTATAAACATAGTAGCTAATTAGAATTTTGTGGTTTCCCATATTTATCGGGAAGGGAATAGCTATGTTGACACTCTTGCTAATATAAGGCTTAATATTACGAATTCTACTTACTTTTCTTCCATCCCTACTGTTTAAGGGATGATTTTGTTAAAAATAGGTTAGGAATGTCATTCTTTAGGTTTGTTTCTCCTTGATAGGCTCTTGATTTATGTCTTCCTATATTTTTTATCAATCTTCTTTTATTCTAATGTCTCATTTAAAAAAAAAAAAAAATTTTAATGTTACCATAACTTTATAAAAAGTTATAAAATACTTGTTAGCATAAGATTTTTATCCGGTGTCTTGCACATAATATAAACACTAGTTATATTTAAAACTAAACAATTAATTAATCAACTTATAAAATTATGTTAACATTTTGTCTCATTTAATGTGTGACTTTTAAATAGACTTTGACGAATATATTAGAATTCGACTTGAATCGAATTCAATCTATAAATCATATCATAATTATAATTTCATGTTCAAACTTTGTTTTATTTAATGTACAGTCATAACACTAATGGCAAATCACTTGTGAAAGAGATCATTTCATGCACATCACGGATGACATATACACTTCTTAAAATTATAGTAAGCCAAATTAAAAATATAACTCAAACGACAAAAACAGATTGTCCTAAAGAGATAATTTATATGAATGTTATCTTGGGTTATATTGAAGGAAAGTTAGTGGAAACCGCATTAGCATATAAAAATAAAAGTCAACTATACATAAAAGAACATAAATTTACATATTTTGTCAAAAAAATAAAAGTAAATATTAGATTTATATATGAAATGTATATATAACCTTTGGCTCAGCGTTTTAAAAACCAGACTATACCAGCCAATTGAACGGGTTGAATTGAGAATTAGAGAGGTCATTGGTCTGATTTAATTGTTAGATCGGATATACTATTAAATCGATGAGAACCAATTAAAATCGATTAAAATTGATAAAAATCAATGAATTCAATTTTAGAAAACTGACGGGTCAAATGCATGTTTTTTTCTTGAATAAACGACGCCGTTTTAATTTTTTTAAAAATATATTTAAATTTTATTCAAAACTTATTTAAAATAACTTTCCTTTATTTCAATTAGATCTCCTTCAAACTTTATTTAAATTTATATTTTGTATTATTTTGTTGTGAATTGATTAAAATTTAAATTTAAAGAATGAATATGTAAAACTATGATAGTTTAAAAATTTAAAATTCCGGATGTATCGTGATATTTTTTAGACACCGAATTATTCGATTCGACCGATTTAATAAATATATATTTTATTATAAAGATAAATTTATTCAACTAAATTATCAGATTTAATTCAAAACTATACAGTTGAACAGTACCTAATAATTCAATCAATAAATTAATAACCTAATACCCTATTCCGATTTGATGATCCGTCTTTTTTTTTTTATTTACCCTATTGCATTCATTATCTGATATCATGAAGTGGACCTAGAATTGTCTAGAGTCACCAATTTGAATGACGTAGAGTCTAGTCTGCACATTTATGGAACTTGATCCAACGGTTCAAATTTTATGATGAAGCACTTAAATATGTTTTACCTTGAAGTAGAGTCCAAATAAACCAGCATGTCAAGATATAAATCTATGACTAGATACATGTGGCGTATGTAAATAAATGGTTTCTGAAAATTAATTATGTTCAATATAAATAGGGATGGCAATTTGGCCCATCCCCAGTGGGTACCCACAAAAAACCCCATATCGGGTAGGGTAAATACCCATAAAAATGGGTATGGGCACGGGCACGGGTAATTACCCATTAAAATATGCGGGTATGGGTGCAGGCACGGGTACCTTACTACCCAACCCGCCCCATACCCACACTACATATTTCTATAATGTTATTTATATTGTTATATAAAAATGCATGATTCTAAATTTTTTTTTAAAATATATCGCTATTAAATCAATACACATTTTAATAAAAGTGTTTATTTGTTTCTTAACTCAACAATAACATACATAATTTTTTAATATTGTTAAAAAGACTTAAATTATATGATATTTTGTAATTAAACGATTTAATTTTACTATAAATGCGGGTAAACGGGTACGGGTATGGGCGTTGAGGTACCCACAGGGTACGGGTACGGGCATGAATATTAATACCCACACGGGTTTGGGCTCGGGTACGGAGATTTTTTTAAACTGCGGGTATGGGGACGGATACTATAGTACCCTGCCCAAATCCTGCCCATTGCCATCCCTAAATATAAATGGGTTAGACGGCGGCTACTGCGTGTAATAATTCCAAATCGTGTGGCCTACAACACGAATGATAAGCATTCATAATAAGTATAAAGACCATAAAGAAATATCAAATTGTCTTCCTTGTAAAATTTGAAAAAAAAAATTTGTTGACATTTTTCGTGATTCTTTTTTAAATTTATTTGAAAATAACTTATGAAAAAAACTTCTAGCATATATAAATAAATTAAAATTTATTTTATTTTTAGAATTAAATATGTTTTTAACCTTTTAAATATTGCAATTTTTGTTTTTAATTTCTCAAAAAATTTCTTTTTTTTTTTTACAAGAACAAACTCAACAACTTTCATTCATCAAACAAAACTCAATACAAGGAGGTACCAAATTAAGGAAACTACGCATAGACCAAGAATTGGCCGCCTTAGTTAAAGTATGGGCAACCGAATTCGCTTGGCGTTTAATGAACTTTACCTCAAAGTTCGGAAATAAACATAACAAATTCTGAATAGATTTAATAGTAAGGCTAAATTCAGAGGGGCCAACATATTTGGCTTTAAGGGAATTAACTACCAATTGACAATCACTTTCAAAGATAACATGAGAGAAGTGAGATGAGATGGCATGATGGATTGCTTCCTTCAAAGCCATAGCTTCAGCTTCATGAACCGAAAAAAGACCCACATCCCAAGAAACACCTGCTCTGATGAACCTCCCCAAATGGTCTCTAAAGCACCACCCTCTATTAGTAGTACCACAAACATTATTAAATCCTGCATCAACATTACACTTCACCTGATTAATCATAGGCGGACTCCAAACCACTGAATGATTATTAGAAGCATCCCCTATATGTTCCTCTCTAGCTAAAAACCAATCATACCAGGTGTGATAAGCTTGTAATCCAATCCTTATAGCATCTTGATGATCATCTTGCCAAACCACATTATTTCGACTACGCCACAGAACCTCAAGCATAACAGCAAATCTACCCGCATCCTTACGGTCTTCTCGACTACACACATCACAAATGAGAGACTTAGCATCATGAAAAGAAAGTAATCGATGGTCAATTATAGATGACAAATCTGCTGCCTGCCAACTTTGAGAAGTAGAAATGCATCCGAAAAAAACATGCCAATCATCTTCATCTTGTAAACCGCACCAAGGACAAAGAGATGGACAAAGCACGTGATGTTGTTGCAAATTATAACGAGTTGGAAGGCAGCCCCGACAAATTCTCCATAACAAATGCTTTGCTCGAGAAGGCGCGGAGATGTTCCATAAACTTTTCCAATTACCCTCAATAACATAGTGTGGAGTACTACTTTGCACCCCTCTCCAGAGTCGATACCCCGATTTCACACTATAAACACCATTCTTCTCCTCGTGCCAAACCAACATATCCTCCACTACATCCTCCACCAACGGCACTCTAAGAATGCTATCCGCCCTCTCATGATCAAAGAGAGACTTCACCTTTCCCACATCCCATTGTTTGACATTAGGTAGCAAAAGGTCTTTAACGAAGAGATCATGCACTCCTTGAGCTTGTGGACCACTAACCCAAGAACTTCCTTTCTCACGGAGCCAAGGCTCCCACATATCTTTAATTTTGTCCCTTACACCTATACTCCATCTACTTCCAAGCTTAAGAATATCCTTAGCTTTCCATAAGCTTCGCCACACAAAACTCGGGTTATTACCAATCTTAGAGTCAAAAAAGGAAGAGTTAGGAAAGTACCTAGCTTTAAAAATTATAGCCACAAGCGATTTTGGGTTCGCCATAATATTCCATCCTTGTTTTGCTGCCATATCCATATTGAAAGCTTTGAAATCCCTAAATCCCATACCTCCTTCGCTCTTCTGCATAATCATCCTTTCCCAAGCCAACCACCTTATGCCTTTATTATTCCGACTTCCCCCCCACCAGAACGAGTTAAGCATTTTCTCAATATCGTTCACCACCCCATCCGGAATCAAATAGACACTCATAATATAGGAGGGAATGGACTGAAGCACTGATTTAATCATCACCTCTTTCCCCGCTTTAGACAAGTATCTCCCACTCCAAGAGTTAATCCTTTTCCATATACGATCCTTAATGAACGAGAACACAGCCTTCTTGCTTCTACCAATCATGGAAGGTAATCCCAAATATTTCCCTGTCCCTATCACACGTCTCACTCCCATCACATTGGCTAGATCCTCTTGAGCCGGCACACTCAAATTACGACTGAAGAAAACTTCAGACTTAGAAAGGTTGATCACTTGTCCCGACGCTTCAGCATAAGTGTTAAGGATTACCATAAGATTAGACGCCTCCGCGATAGTGGCCCTGCAAAAAAGAAAACAGTCGTCAGCAAAAAGCAAGTGGGACCCACTGGGTGCCCCCTGCAAATCTGAGCTCCGTGGATATCTCCTCGGGAAACACCTCTCTTAATAAGAGCAGAAAGGCCTTCAGACACAAGGATGGACAAGTAAGGTGACAAAGGTTCTCCTTGTCACAGTCCTCTTCCTGGAAAAATGGGTCCGACTCTGTCCGAATTAACAAGTACAGAATAATGCACCGAAGTAACACACATCATCAACCAATGGGTCCATCTCTCATCAAAGCCCATCCGAAGCAAAATGCCTCTAAGAAAACCCCAATCGACTCTGTCATAGGCTTTACTAATATCAATCTTCAAAGCCAAATTAGCCTTGTTACCACTAGTCTTCCTTTTCAAAGCATGAATAATTTCCGTAGCCACCATTGCATTATCGAGAATGGACCTTCCTTCAACAAAAGCCGATTGCTCTTCCGAAACACATTTATCCAAGACCATTTTTAAACGGTTAGCTAGCAGTTTGGCAACAAGCTTGTAGACAACATTGCATAGAGAGATTGGGCGAAGATCCTTCATTTCTTTTGGATTGACACATTTGGGAATGAGACAAATGTTTGTCTCATTAAGCTATGAAGGAAAATAACCTCTGGACAACCACAAAGAAGCAGCCTGGAAAATGTCATCCCCACATAAGTTCCAGAAATGCTGGTAAAAAGCCGGGTTGAAACCGTCCGGGCCCGGAGACTTATCCGGATGCATCTGAATCAAGGCCTCATACAATTCAGCTTTGGTTATTTGGGATAGAAGACGATAGTTATCCTCTGGTGTTACAACCGGAAGAATGCAAGACAAAACAGGCTCATACTCTCCATGATTCGCCGCAAACAGTTCCTTAAAATAGGTAATTGCAATACGACATAACCCCTCTTGATCTCTAGCCACCGCCCCTGTATCATCAACAAGCGTATCTATCTTTTTTAAATTCTTCCTTACTGTTGCCGACTTATGGAAAAATTTTGAGTTCGAATTGCCGTGTCGTAGCCAATACATTTTGGCTTTTTGCTTCTGTTAGCTGAAGATTTCGTTTGAGAAGAATGTCCTTCGAAGATTTGGAATTCAAAGGAAGATGGTTACTGATGATCATCTTTGAAGATAAAAATGGCTACTGATTGCCATGCTTCGAGAATGATGTTTAAGTTGGAACAAAGATAGTGAGCGCCGAAGCTAAATTCGAAAAGAATGGTCTTTGGGACTTAGACGTTTTTGCGAAATATGCGAAGTACTGAAGCTTAGCGTGTTTTCGTGGCATTCTCGATTCTGATTACGTTGCCACGCGTCGAAAGAGGATTCAGGTGGGAGGATTTGAATTTCGAAGTAGTTAATATAACTGCACAAAGACATATGGCATCCCAGGGATTCTCGAAGAATAACGTGGCATCAGATTAGTGTAGGACCGTTAGGGTCAAATTTAGTATAAATAAGGGTCTTAGTATTAGGATTCCGTGTGTTCATTTTGTACAAATCACTCACATATTACTCAAGTATCAAGTGTTAAGAGAAAGAGTTCGCTGAGAAATGTACGTATGACACCAACACCATTTTAAATACATGTGTATTTTTCTTTATTCAAGTATCTTTCGATATTACTGCATTCCATTTACTTTATGTCATTTATATTCCTGCACTCTTTACTTTCATGTCATCTAATTTTCGAAGCATTTAACTTTTCTGCACTTTAAGATTCTTGCACTTTTACAGTTTTGTCTTATGTTTTATCTTTAACTTACCTTTCGCTGAGGTTATATTTACGTGTATAACAAGGTGATTGCTAATCTTTATTTCCTTGATTAAGTATTTCTTATTTCGAGACACACCAACCATAGACATAATTCGAACTTCATCAATAACAACCTTTTTCACTATGTCCTAGGATCAATCTAGTCGATCCTGCGAGTAACCAAATCATATTTATTATAGTTTGGAAGACTAGCGGTTGTTTACCGGAAATCACCGTAAACATCTTCCAGAAGATTTCCTCCCTAATCAGAATTTTGTTGTACTCCTTCTGCGCCTCAAAGAATCTCCCGGCTGCACCCTCATCATTAGCCATTCTTGCAGCTTCCATGGCTGCCATATGTAAAGCAAGATTGTGGTTCTTCCTCCACATCAAAACAAAGTCCTCCTTCATCCCCCTCCTCTTGCAAAGATAAATTATCAATATTCGGACTAGTCATTCTGTAAAGTCAATCGAAAAAATGGACCCAAAAATCAGGAAAAGAAAGAGATCAAAGCTTCTCAGTGGGAGAAGAAAGAAAACAAACCCTAGTCTATTCAAAAAATTTCTTTTAAATAATGGTTTTCTTAAATTTTTCATTCACACTTATGATCTATGTCGTCTATTTAGTCTAACAAAACGTGAGGTGGCAAACCATGTGTCACACCACGTCAGTTAAAGTCAACGTACACTACAAAATAATGAGATAGATTACAAGGGTTTGAAATGCCCTTTAAATAACTGAAAAACAATACAATAACAGAAAAATGGTTCGAGTCCAATACCAAATCTAGCTTAAGAAAAATATCAATACACATCAATCTTACATCAATCTCTTCTATGCGAATTTCGATTCTCTTCAGACGTGTTTGTGAACACTAATTTGATCAATTTTTATGTGAATCAATGTGATGTTGAGCAAGCACGCCATGTGGTTGATCAGGGGTGGCCCTGAGCACAGACTCGCGGGGCCGCAACCCAGGACACCATAAATTTAGGGGCACCAATTTTTTTATGTATATATCTATATATATATATATATATATATATATATATATATATATATATATAAAGAGAATTTTCTATTATGAAAATATTTGCTAGAAATTTAAAAAAAAAAAATACTGGCTAACAAAAGTATAGGGGCACTACAAAGTCAAAATTAATAAATGTAAGTTTTCTTTAAAAAAATATAGAGTAGAATAAAATCAATTAATATATCTATAATTTTAGCAACTAAATAGTCTAATTGGGACAATAAAAAAAATGATATAGGGAATATGAATCATTGATAAGACATATTTCTAACTCTTTATTAAGACTCAAAAGTCACATAAGGTTACCCTAGTTTATACATTTGTGTTCTTTCTAATTCTCAAATCTCATTCTAATTATAATCTCTCCATCTTTCTGGAAAAGTATAAGTGTCGACCGCCAATTCAACAAGAAAATTGGAGTTAGAGGCCACCGCTGTAAAACAAATTCAAGACAGAGAAATTCGAGTATGTTTCTTACGATCATTTTTACTTCGTTTGTTTTAAGAAGATTTTTGTTCAGAACATAACTATTCAAATTGGATAAAATTTCTTGAAATATTCTTTCGTGTAGAAAAGAAGGATACAAAAAAAAACAAAAAAAATTGATAGAGAAAGTGAAAGACAACGTACTCTATAAATTTTCATAAGGTGCTATTTGTTTCATAAAAATTAGAAAATTTTCCAAAAGTTTGGTTTTCATAATAATTAATAAGATGTTAAGTTTCAGGTTTATTTTCAATTTTCAGGATCAAGTTTGATTTAGTGTTCAAACACTTTTGGAACAAATTGATCAGAATTTAAGTTGAAGGTTAAAAATCAACATCATGTACTATTGTTTCATCTCTTTGGTTGCTTGAAATGTTGTCTAGAAAATAATTGTTTGGTCATTTAAAACGAAAAAAAGAAAGAAACTAATTGAAATTGATCATAAATCTCAAAAGAATGCTATTCATAAATTTTTGAAAAACACCTTACAAATTCTATTTCGAATTATGAAAATCTTGGTAATTTGAACCTTGAAGTTGGGAATTTATAGAATGAACAACTTAATAAGATTGTTGAAGAGAAAAATATTTTGGTTGAAAACAATGAAAATGAAGATGATGATGAAGCTGAAAACTTTGATAATGAAGGTTATAATAATGAAAATGAACATATGACATATGACATGATAAATTGGCAGGCATTAGAGTGTATTATGGCTGAATTAGGGATTCCTCCTAAATTCCTCAATTGGATAATGCAGAGTATGACAAGTGTGTCTTATAGGTTTAATATAAATGGTTACCACACTAAAATTCTTATTGCTAGAAGAGGAATAAGGCAGGGGGATCCCATCTCCCCCTACCTTTTTGCTATGCTTATGGAATATCTGCAAAGAAGTCTTAATCAGATGCAATTGAACCCTTGTTTCAAACACCATGCCAAATGTAAAAAGCTGCAGCTTACTAACCTGATGTTTGCAGATGATGTTCTGCTTTTTGCCAGAGGAGATCATACTTCAGTTGGCCTTTTACTGACTGGTTTCTATAAATTTCTTCAGTCCACTAGTATGCAGATTAATAAGAATAAAAGTAAGGTTTTCTTTGGTTCTGTTGATCAGAATATGAAGAATGTGCTTCTTAGTCTCTCTGGTTTCCAAGAAGGTGTTATGCCTTTCAAGTATTTAGGAGTTCCCATTACAAGCAAGAAGTTATCCATTCATCATTATATGGGGCTGGTTGATAAGATCACTAGCAGGACGCGCATCTGGACTTCTAAATTGCTCACTTATGCTGGGAGATTACAGCTCATCAAGAGCATATCCTTTGCCCTTGCCAATTATTGGATGCTTTGCTTTCCTTTACCCAAAGCAGTCCTTGCTAAAATTGATGTTGTTTGTCGTTCTTTTCTCTGGACAGGTAAAGATCATGTCAGTCGTAAGAGCCTTGTTGCATGGAAGACTGTCTGTCAGCCTATGACCAAAGGAGGCCTTGGAGTAATTGACATCAACATTTGGAACAAGTGCACGATGTTGAAACTACTTTGGAACATATCCAATAAGCCGGATAGCTTATGGGTGAAATGGGTCCACTCGTATTATTTGAAGAATCATACTGTTTGGGACTTTAATCCAAACTCAGCTAGCACTTGGATTGTTAAAGAGGTTATGAATGCTAGAGAGTCTCTCCAATCCTGCCAAACACAATGGGAAGAGATGAGCCAAAAAAGTAAATTTTGCTGTGGTGTTATATATCGGGCTTTTAATATGAACACTACTGTGCCTTGGAGTAATTTATGTCTGAAAAACCCAGCAAGACCATGTGCTATTGTTATTCTTTGGCTTCTTTGTCATCGGAGACTGGCTACCAAGAGTAGACTTAGTCATCTTGGTTTCATAAATTCCACAGGTTGTAGCTTTTGTGATATGATAGAAACAGATAGCCACATATTTTTTGAGTGTGTTGAATTTCGCAAGATATGGAGTGCTATTCTTCAATGGCTCCAGATTGACCATGGTCCTAAACATTGGGATGAAGAAATCATGTGGCTCTTGAACAAGACCAAAGGCAAAGGATGGCGGGCTACCTTACTCAAGATGGCCGCTGCTGAAGCAGTGTATGGCACTTGGATTCATAGGAACAGGAAAATTTTTGGTACTCCTAATGAGACTACACATACCATAAAGGAAATTATTGACAAGATTGTGTATAGGGGCTGGAACTGTAAGGGTTTACCACATATTGTTAATCTTATGATTAGTTAGGCTTCTTCTAGTTAGTTTGTCCCCTTTGATGCTGGATCCTTGAGATCGCTATTGTATTAACTGTTTTTTTGGTTAATAAAGTCCATTATTTCCAAAAAAAAATAAAATGAAAATGAACATATCCCTATTTTTGTTCATGAACAACCTAACAAGTCTATTCTATTGGGCATTTATGATCCAAGAATATGGAATAACCTTAGCAATGCCTTAAGAGATGAATTACTAAGAAATGGTCATAAAAGAGATGTGTCAGCTGTGAATGGTCCTAAAGATACTTTTGGTAGGCATTTCTCATCATCATGTTATATCCGCTATTGTTCTAATGGAGAATAGCAAGATAGGAATTGGCTTGTTTATTCTAAATTAAAATTATTAAAATCTTATTTGATATCTACTATATCACAAGATAGATTAAATAGTCTTGCGTTGATTTCAATTGAAAATAATATTTTGAAGAACCTTGATTATGAATGAATTATTAATGATTTTGCAACCAAAAATGCTAATAAGATGTTACTTAAATAATTTTAAAGGTTTGGTCAATTTCTTTATAGGAAAAAAGATCGGATCAAGAAGAAGAAGAAAAAGAAAAAAGAAGAAGAAGAATAAGTCTCTTTATAGTGGTTTATGTTTTGATGTAGTATAACATTGATTCAAAGATCCATATATATTCTTTTTGCACAATGTTAAATGAAAATGTGTTTTTTATCCAATTATTTCTTTAATCTTTATGTATTTATTGTTTAAAAAAATTTATAGGGGCACCACTCTTTTAATTTGTCTAAGGAATCCAAATTCAAAGGACCGACCCTGTGGTTGATGATATGACATAAAAGAAGTGTTGTGTCATCTTATTCGAAATTTAGAGAGTTTAAAACTATCGGGCAATGTAAGGAGTAAATGGAGTGCGACAATATATAAATGAAGCGAGAAGATTTAAGGAGTGTACTCTCAAACTTTCAGAAGGATTTTTGATGGTGTACCTGATAATGAAAATGCTTAGCTACATATATGCTTAATTTGGTCACATACGAAGGTGGGGAACTTATTACAAAAGCTATAAATGTTGAACTTCCAATGCTTTGTATTCGTTATTTCATTTAGAAAATCAAGTACTTACTAGCTGCTTCATCAACCTCTCTATAACTGCTAGCTGCTTCATTAAGATATGATCAACAACCATCAAAACAATGCTCCCACATTTGAACTTTTTTAATAATCATTTTAAAAGACCAACTGTGTACTACCTATACATAATTCAGTCTTAAGGTTCCATGCAATAAGATGACTTCATAACTTTTTTTACAATTTTTCTTTTAGTAAACTCTTTAATAGCAAGTGCCATAGCTTCTTGAGTTTTTTTTCTGACCTTTGAAATTCTAATTCTTGCAGTTTACATCTTTGTTTCAGGATCTCAACCTAATGTTATCTATAATTATACTTTTCTTAATACTATAGAAAGTTCGAGAAAAAAGTCCAACATATATAAGATAAATGATATTTTAACATGCAAATTATATTGAAGAGTAATTCAATATTCAGAAGATGGACTGATCTTCTGATGGTTACTCAGAAGATAGTATTGACTAGAAGATGTTATCTGGGTCCCATTAGCTTAGTTGTTTAGCAGTAAGGGTACTTTAGTATTTTGTAATACTGTACTGTTTGTACCTTAGACTTGTTCACTAAGTTTACTGTTTTAGGGCTTATGTGGCAAGATTTTCTTTTCTTATAAATAGCCTTGTAATAGCTATCATTAATAGTAGAATAAAATTTTATTCTCTCATCTCTTTTGCGCCGTTATTCTATTATTCTCTTTGTCACCATCTTTATTCATTGTGCACCAACAATTGGTATCTAGAGCTCCGGTTCCAAACACAGGGAAACACGAGTGAACGTGAGTTTGTGTGACTGTGTGATTGATTTTGTTTCAGGGAAACAAAGTTGTGTTGAATCACATTTTTCTTGGTTGTTTGTGGGTTGGGAAACACTGTGAGAGTGTGAGTGAAATCTGGTTTTTCTGCACAAGTTTAAAGATGAGTGGAAGCAATTTGAATACCAAACTTCCAGTTCTTGATGGTAAAAACTGGAATAGATGGATGATTCAAATGCGTGTATTATTTGGTGCTCAAGATGTTCTAGATCTTGTCACTGGAGGATATGTTCCGATTGCAGCGGATGCAACGGAAGAACAAAGAGAGGCGCAGAGAGAGACGAAGAAGAGAGACCAAAAGGCGTTGTTCTTCATCCATCAGTGTCTGGATGTAAATGTGTTTGAGAAGATTGCTGATTCTATGACGTCAAAGGAGGCGTGGGATATACTGGTCAGGTGTTACGGTGGTGACGTATCAGTGAAGAAGGTGAAGCTTCAATCCCTGAGAAAGCAATATGAGAATCTCAACATGAAGAACAATGAGAAAGTCTCCGAGTATATCTCTAGAGTGATTGTGATCACTAATGAGATGAAGGCTTGTGGAGAAACTCTTTCTGAACAAGTAATCATAGAGAAGATATTGAGGTCACTTACTCCTCAATTTGATTATATTGTTGTATCTATTAAACATTCTAAAGATCTGGAAACCATGAGAATAGAAGAGTTGCAAAGCAGTTTAGAAACACAAGAGTTGCTTCTGACTGAGAGAACTTCTGAGAGAGAAGTTGAGCAAGCTCTGAAGGCTTCTTTTGTCAAGAAGGACCAGAAGCATAGACGTGGTGATAAATTCCAGAAGGAAGCCTCAACTTCCGATGAGAAGAGACATCAGAAGGGAAAGGATAAGAAGAAAGTTCAATGTTACTGTTGCAAACAGTTTGGCCATTTTGCTAGAGACTGTTTGGCAAACAAAGGAAGGAGATCAGAAGAAGCAAATATAGCCAGAGGAGGATCAGATGATGAACCTGTGCTATTGATGGCTTCAGAGTCGGACAAAAGATGTTCGTCACAATGGTGGTATATGGACACTGGGTGTTCAAATCACTTGACTGGAAACAAACAATGGCTGATAGACTTTGACTCTGAAAGGAGGACAAAGATCAGATGTGCTGATGATAAGTATCTTTATGCAAAAGGTATGGGAAATGTCAAAGTCAAAGTGAAGAATGGAAAGACTGTTCTGATCAAAGACGTTTGGTATGTTCCTGGAATCAGAAGCAATCTGATGAGTGTGGGTCAGCTCATTGAGAAAGGTTTCTCAGTTGTTATGAAGAATAACCTCTTGAAGTTGTATGATTCCAATCAGAAGTTGATTATGCAATCTAAACAGGGAAGCAACAGAACATTCAAGGTGAATGTAGAAACAACTGAAATAGAGTGTCTGAGTGCTGAAGGCTCAGAAGGTGATAGTAAGTTGTGGCACAAGAGGTTGGGGCACTTGAACTATAGAAGCCTGGGGCATCTAAGTTCTAAGAAGCTTGTACATGGCATTCCAAAGATTGTGAAGCCTGAGAAGTCATGTGAGGTATGCATGAAAGGCAAGCAACCCAGATTGCCATTTGTATCAGAAGTTTCTCCAAGAGCAAAGCATGCTCTGGGAGTAGTGCACTCTGATGTGTGTGGACCATTTCCAGAACCTTCACTTGGAGGAAATAGGTATTTTGTGTCTTTTGAGGATGAGTTCACAAGAATGACGTGGGTAACACTTATCAAGTTTAAGACTGAGGTGTTCACAGAATTCCAGAAGTTCAAGGTGAAGGTTGAGAAGCAGAGTGGTCAGAAGATAAAGATTCTCAGAACGGATGGTGGAGGTGAGTATAACTCTACAGAATTCCAGAAGTTCTGTGATGATAATGGAATTGTGCATGAGGTTACTGCTCCCTATACTCCTCAACACAATGGTCTTGCTGAACGTAGAAACCGTACTTTGCTTGATATGACGAGAAGTATGCTAAAAGAGAAGAAGCTTCCTCATAATCTATGGGGAGAAGCTGTTGCTACTGCAGCATATGTGCTCAACAGGTGTCCAACGAAGAGGCTGAAGGAAATTGTTCCTTTGGAGAAGTGGACTAAGGAGAAGCAGAGTGTTAGTCATCTGAAGGTTTTTGGTTCTGTGTGTTACAAACACGTTCCAGAAGCTAGAAGGAAGAAGCTGGATGATAGAAGCAAAGTGATGTTATTGGTGGGGTACCACAGTACAGGTGCATACAAGCTCTATTGTCCAGAAACTAACAAAGTTGAAGTCAACAGAGACGTCATTGTGAAGGAATCAGAAGTTTGGGATTGGAGAGAGTCTCAACCAACTTCTGATGTAGAGATAACTTTTCAAGAAAAGTTAGAGTCAGAAGATGAAGCATCTTCTAAAGATGAGTCAGATGGAGAATCTGATTCTGATCCAGATTCTGATCCAGAGTCTGGTGGTAGTAATGATTCTGGAAGTGAAAACTCTGAAGACATAGGGTCTGGAGGACAAGCTTCTGGAGACGATCATGGAGGTGGTGACTCTGGAGTAGCTGACTCTGAAGTAGCTCAGCGACCACAAAGAGTCAGAACTATACCAAGAAGGTTTGCAGATTTTGACATGTTGCAAGACACAGAAGTTGACTCAGAAGGAGAGGTCATTCAGTGTGCTATGTTAGTAGATTCTAAACCAGTGAGTATAGAAGAAGCGCTCAAGAAGAAGGTCTGGCTGAATGCCATGAAAGAAGAACTTGAGGCTATAGAAAGAAACAAAACTTGGAAGCTGACAGAACTTCCAAAGAAGAAGAAAGCCATAAGCGTCAGATGGGTTTTCAAGATAAAGCTGAAGCCAGATGGATCAGTTGGTAAACACAAAGCAAGGCTAGTGGCTAGAGGTTTTCTTCAGAAACCTGAACTAGATTACTTTGAGGTGTTTGCTCCTGTAGCTAGACATGAAACAATCAGGCTGGTGATTGCGTTAGCTGCGAACAGAGGATGGTCCTTGATGCATCTGGATGTAAAGTCTGCATTTCTGAACGGTCCATTACAAGAGGAGGTATATGTGTCACAACCCCCTGGCTTTGTGAAAAAGAATAAGGAAGGGATGGTGTACAAATTACATAAAGCTCTGTATGGATTGAAGCAAGCGCCCAGAGCTTGGAATTTGAATATTGATTCATTTTTCAAGAAGCAAGGGTTTCAGAAGTGTGAGATGGAATATGGAGTCTATGTGCAACATTCTGGAAGCAATATGATTATGTTGTGTCTTTATGTTGATGACATATTGCTTACGGGGAGTTGTCCAGAAGATCTGATGAAGTTCAAGAAGGTGCTGATGAATGAGTTTGAGATTACAGACCTTGGGAAAATGTCATATTTTCTAGGGATAGAGATTCTGTATTCAGAAGATGGTATCATTCTGCATCAGCTGAAGTATGAATTAGAACTTCTGAAGAAATTCAAGCTGGAGAATTGCAAAGCTGCTGTTACACCGTCAGAAACGAATCAGAAGTCAGACTCTGATTCTGAAGGTGAAGATGTTGATGCTACAATCTTCACACAGCTGGTTGGTTCTCTAAGGTATTTGTGTAATACCAGGCCTGATATATGCTACGCAGTCGGATTGGTTAGTAGGTTCATGAGCAAACCTAAGTGGTCCCATTACCAGGCTGCTGTCAGAATCTTGAGGTATGTCAAGGGAACTCTGAAGTTTGGCATATTATTTCCTTCAGGGAGAAAGGAAGAATCAGAGTTATTGTGTTACTCTGATTCTGATTGGTGTAGAGAGAGTTGATAGAAGGAGTACTTCTGGATATTTGTTCATGTTTCTGGGAGGTCCTATTTCTTGGAGTTCCAAGAAGCAACCTGTTGTTGCTCTATCAACCTGTGAAGCTGAGTACATCGCAGGCGCTGTAGCTGCATGTCAAGCTGTGTGGCTTCTGAATCTATTAGAAGATCTGAAGATTAGAGTGAAGAAGCCTCTGAAGCTGATGATTGATAACAAGTCTGCAATCATTCTTGCCAAGAATCCGGTGTTACACGGAAGAAGCAAGCATATTGAGACTAAGTATCATTTCTTGAGAAGCCAAGTCCAGAATGGAACATTAGAAGTTGTGCACTGCAGCACCCAGAAGCAGTTGGCAGATGTTCTGACGAAGGCGATCAAGACGGATCAATTTCTGCTCTTGAGGGATGGAATTGGCGTCGTCAGCTTTGATTGAAGAATATGAATTAAGGGATGGTATTGAAGAGTAATTCAATATTCAGAAGATGGACTGATCTTCTGATGGTTACTCAGAAGATAGTATTGACCAGAAGATGTTATCTGGGTCCCATTAGCTTAGCTGTTTAGTAGTAATGGTACTTTAGTATTTTGTAGTACTGTACTGTTTGTACCTTAGACTTGTTCACAAAGTTTACTGTTTTAGGGCTTATGTGGCAAGATTTTCTTTTCTTATAAATAGCCTTGTAATAGCTATCATTAATAGTAGAATACAATTTTATTCTCTCATCTCTTTTGCATCGTTATTCTATTATTCTCTTTGTCACCATATTTATTCATTGTGCACCAACAAATTAGACATCAAATTTGGACAACAATTTATATGTTATCGCAATTTAAATATGTGGTTAATTACATTCGGTGGATGGTTCATAAATATAACAAGTTCTGCAACCTTGCTCAATTTTCCATAACTAGAGATGACAACGGGTCAGATCGGGTGCAAGTTTCATACTACCCAAACCCTCACCCGAAATAGGCACCCAAACCCGAACCTAAATCCAAATGTTGTTCGGGTGACAAATTAATATCCACGCCCACACCCTTTGGGTTCGGGTTTTTTCACCCAAACTCGTAACAAAATATATAAAATACATTTTTTCTACAATTTTCCATAATATATATATATATATATATATATATATATATATATATATATATATATATATATATATATATAAGCGGGTGTGATTTCGGGTTTCGGGTGCGGATTTTACACTACCCAAACCCGCACCCGAAATATCGGGTGGCACCCGAACCTAAATCCAATCAACTCGGATTTTCACCCGTTGACTCGGGTTCAGATACGGGTGGATCCCGCGGGTGCGGGTTTGCTTACCATCCCTATCCATAACAAGAATCACACACACGACAAAGAGTTTCACTTTTTATTGTTTTTCCAGTTATTTAAGAGAAGTTTCAATCTCCCGCAATCTGTCTCGTTTTTTGTAGTGTTGACTTTAACTGACGTGATGTGACACGTGGTGTGACATGTTAGCTTCTGTTAGACTAAATAGACGACAAATACCAAAAATGTGGACAGAAAACATTAGGAAGACCATTCTTTGAATGAAATTTTTTGAGGGACTAAAATTAAAATTTGCAATATTTAAGAGGACAACAATCATATTTAACCCAATATTTTATTATAAAATAACTTATGCAAACTTAGTTACAAATGATTAGTTTGGTAAATACTTATATTTTTAAACATATTTATGCTTATCCTTAGTTTGCTTAATTTGCAATACTACAAATGCTTATTCAAACAAACCCAAAGTAATCATAATAAAGAAGATTGTGAAAATATATGATAAATTAAAAAAATAAATATGTTTGTGGTACTATAAATATATCCAAATTTTGTTTTCAGACTTCAAAATTTTTTTCCTTCTTCTCCCTAAAATTTTCGTCTACATTTATGGTGACTTCGGTAAATTTGCACTAACGCATTGCATGAACCGGTTGCATTAATGAAGGATGGCATGACATGCCATGTGGCATGATTGTGTGATAAAGATGCTGACATGATGTGATCCGTGTCATTTTTGACCCTTTTATATTAATTAAATAAATAGAGACGAAAAGTTTTGACGCTAAATTTGTCGCATATGATAAAGAAGATGAAGGTTCTATAATGCAGAATCTATCACAGAATTTGCCACTTAAATTGTCGCAAAAGGTTTATATTCATAGTAAAATCTATAATCCATCAATAAAATCTTCGTAGAAGATGAAGACTCGTAGTTGCATTTAGAATATGTCACCAAACGTTGTAGAAGATGAATATTCATAGTTTAACCCAAAGGTTGTCACTAAAATCGTCGCAGAAGATGAATATTTATTGCTGAGCCCATAATTTGTCACTAAAATCGTCACAATTAGTGAATATTCATTGTCAAACCAAAATCTGTCACGCAAACCATCACAGTAGATGAATAGTCAATGTTAAATCCGGAATTCGTCACTAAAACCCTCACAAAAGATGAATATTTATTTTTGAACCATAATTCGTTAATAAAACCGTTGTACAATATGAATATCATTATTTCACATCAATTATATTTATTTTTTAATAATAATTCTATAATTTTATATTTAAAATAAATAAAAATTAAATTGGGTAATCAAGTTAGTATTAACATTTAAGTAACTTATTTTTTTAATTAATTATTTTTTTTAATTATTTGTAAAGTTTTTAACGAAATACATTAATCATAATTTTCAAATTTTAAAAATTTGGCGCAAACATTAACTTTTAAGTTATTTATTAATTTGAAAGAATTATTTTTTAAATTATTTATATACTTTTTAATAGAGGCTTTGACTTTTTAGAGGCTATTAGTAAATAATAAAAATCGAGTTTTAATAAAAAATTAAGCAATTAACTTTGAATTTTTATTTTCTTTTTCTAAGTTTTATTTTTCTCTTTTATTTTAGAGAGAGAAGAAGATCATTGTGTCAGACTCTAAGAGAAGAGTGGTGGTTGTGGTTGTCACCAAAAGTGGTGGCGGCTGGGGCGTGGGAGGCAAAAGTTCTATGCTGAAGAGCCAAAAAGGAGATAAACATATGAAAATGTAAAAATATATTGAGGAAGGAGATTTGAATTTTATAGTGACATCGTTACAATCAAATTAATGTATTTAATATTGACTTAGAGAGAGTTACACACAAAAAATTGTTGAAGATCCGCCTCCACAAATGATAATTACTTATATTTAACCATAAAAGTTTAATAAAAAATGATATAGTTGTATGATGAATTTTTAAATATTTAATTATAAATATTATTAAAATTTATACAAAAATTGAAATAAAATTATATTACAAAATCTTATAAATGCTATATCAAATTAGATTAACTCTAATTAAGTTGTTAAATTTTTTTTTAACATTAATAATTTAATTTATTATCTATTTAATTATGATGATTTAATAAAAAATAATTTTGAATTTCTTAAGTTTTAATTTATAATTATATAATATATTTTATGATATGTTTTTTATTAAAAAAATAGAACTATTCACGAATAATAATATATTATATTTTAACATATAAATTTAATAATAAATGAATTTATAACATGATAGATTTTTTTAATATAAATTAAATTTATATATTATTCAAAATTTGTTTTTAAAAAATTAAAAAAGTTACGTGTATGCATATATAATTATTTTAAGTTTCCCCTTATCATATATAATATTTTTGTTATATTAATAGAAATTGCCTTTTAAGTAAAACTAGTAACAAATCCCTGCGTTCGCACGAGTTCTGATACGGGACGCGTATTTGTTTCAGATGTATATTTTTTAATAGAAAAAAGTCTGTTACCCGTGAAAAATAATAGTTGAATGTATAGAAAAATATCTGGTACCCGTGAAAAAATAATAATTGAATGTATAGAAAAATGTCTGGTACCTGTGAAAAAAATAATAATTGAATGTATAGAAAAAATTTTGGTACCCGTGAAAAAATAATAATTGAATGTTTAGAAAAACATCTGGTACTCGTGAAAAAATAATAATTGAATGTATAGAAAAATGTTCGGTATCAGTGAAAAAATAATAATTGAATGTTTAGAAAAATGTCTGGTACCCGTGAAAAAAAATTGAATATATAGAAAAATGTCTGGTACCCGTGAAAAAATAATAATTGAATGTTTAGAAAAATATCTGGTACCTGTGAAAAATAATAATTGAATGTTTAGAAAAACGTCTGGTACCCGTGAAAAAATAATAATTGATCATATAGAAAAATATCTGGTACCCGTGAAAAAATAATAATTAAATATATAGTTGGACGAATGTCTGTTTTTAAATTAGAGGATAATTATTAAAAACTTAATTAAATACAACATAAAATAAATAATTTTAACCAATTCAAAACCGACCCATATTTAATTGGTCAACCACATGGTTTTGTTTACAAACAAATTTATTCTTATTCATATTTAATTCTACAAATCAATAAAATATGTTAAGCTTATCTACTTTTAATATAATAAAGTACAATACATATGAAATTCTATCATTAACCCTCTAATCATTCAATTTGAGGGTGATAATCGGGGACACAACGGTAATTGCATATAATTTAATAATTTAATTAAAAATATATATTCCTTAATCATTGCATTACTTTTCAATTGTCCAATTTCTTTTCCATAATTAATATTATTGTCATGCTTTTGTAAATAGTTGTGCAAATCTGCATGGAATACAGCAAATATTTTAACTTTATAATTATTACTTACCTAAATTTGACTGATTTAAATATTTTAATAGTAGATTCAACCATCATTAATTTTAGGACGGCTACTCTCGACTGTGTGTACTAACTATTTGTATTCCCCATAATTAACTTCATTCCAAACAAACTAAATAAATAAAAACTCATATTTTCATTCCACACATCGACGAAAACCGAAGGTCCTTCTCTCTTTCTCTTCACTACTTTTCCCCTTTTATTTTCTTTCTCTCTCATTTTGCTTCTTTTCTCTTTTTGATTCTTTCTTGCATGCACTTTATTATGAAAGATTGATTAATGCTTGCAAAGCCAAATTTTTCAGAACCCTAACCTTCTCTTCTCACAACAAAAAAGAATCCATTTCAAAATACCAATTATTTGTTTAATCAATATCAATATCAAGTTTAACAATTTACCAAAACCATAGCCAAAACCACTCACAAGATGCTCGAAACGATTAAATACTTGATCGGTTGGCCCGGTCTAAGAGGATTTGGATCCAAATCCACCGCCGAACAAGTTACCGAAACCCACGGCGAACTTTGTTCAATAACCGCCATCAGGTAAATTGTTTTTTCAGATGTACTCTAATGCTCTCCGCAGACTCATATATTCTGCTTTTAAATTCTTGATTTGTTAAATTGTTATAATCTTTTTTATAGTGTTGTTGTCTGTGAAGCATGGGTACTCCATTTTAGGTAAAGTACCGGTACCGGGTACGTACCGGGTACCGGTACGCGTACGGTACTCACCTGGTACGCACCGAAGCCGTACCAATTTTTTTAATTTTATTTTTAACTTGGTACACCAACCGGTACACATTTGGTACCACGTACCCAATTTTTTTAGTTTTTGTTCATACGAATCTCCATCTTCTCTCGGAGAAGGAGTAAGGTTTATAATGAAGGAGCAACAAATTTGTGGGATATTAGTGGAGATGAATGAGATCTATTTGATGAAATTGGTATTCTTGAAATTGCTAGTCTTTCTCTCGATGAACTTGAAATAGAAGCCGCACTTTTTAATGATATTAGAGAAGAAAATATTGATATTCAGCCATGATTTTATAATTTATTGATACTTTTAAGTGTGATTTATTTATGTTATTGCATAAATATTAATTTTTTTAAGCAAACTATTTTTTAGTTTTATTATTTTATTATTATTTAAATAATATAATTCATTAATTATTTTTATAATTATATTTTTAAAGCATTATACTAACGTACCCGTACCTTAGTTTTTTTAAAAATGCCGTATTTCGTACCGGTACCCGTATCGGGTACTGGGTACGCACCCGTACCTATGCAACGCAGGTTGTTGTCTTAATGATTTGATTTGTATTTCAGATGAAGGGCTGTGATGATTTGGAAACTTGATTGGGGATTTGAGTTTAGGAAACTGAATTTGGTTTTGGTTGATTGTGTCAGGGAACTTTGCTTCTTGCTTCCATTGTTGTTGGTCTGCTTAGTAATTTTCACTTTTTGAATAACTCACCCTCTATGATATTAAGTTCTACATTTTTAACTTTTGTTGAAATAGATTGCACTTTCTAAGGGACTATTAATTTTGTTTTTGGCAGAAAAGAAGCTGAAAATGCTATAGTGCACATAAGTGATTAATTAATCAAATTTCATTGTATTGTTTATAAGTTCTCTCAAAAAGAAAAAGTTGACCCTTTTTCTTTAATGAATTTTTTTTGCAGGTTATACTCACTCAACTCACTAATAATTATATTTAACGGTTAGTTTATGATATAATATGCAGTGTTCTTATATTTTTGTTTGGATATATTTTTTATGTAATGAACATCATATCACTGATTTCTTTTGCACACCAGTAAGATAATTTCATTTTTCTGCGATTGATTTCACATCAGATCCTAATAACTTCATTTGTTTTTGATTTTCATTATGATGTTTTATGTTAATATTGTTGTTTATAGGTACTTCTTAATTGTTCATCCTTTTACATGTTTAAAATATTCCTATCTCATTGCGTTGATGTTTTTTTAGAACACAAGTATGTCTAATCTTTGCAAAAAAAATTAGTTTTCATGCAATTGGCATCACCTAAGATCTTATTACTTCATTTGTTTTCTGTTTTTCTATTTTGATGCTTTTTGTCTTCTTCATTGTTCATCCTTTTTCATGCTTGCAATATTACTATTTCATTGTTTTTGATGATATTGATATCTCATTCGTTACTTCTGTTTTTGGGTCATCTTAGTTTAAGATCTCAATAGCAAATTAGATAATACATGTTATGTCATCTTGGCTCTTTCACTCTCCTGTTTAATTATTCTTCTTTGTTGCAGGTATGAAGTTTTTGTCATCTTTAAATTGAAAGAGCATTGGGTGGTTGGTTCAATATATTATCAAGTGCATGTTACTTTAAAACAAGTATTCTTGATACTAATATATTAGCTTTACAATGGTGTCACTTTTATTATGTTTCTAATATCTTAATTTTGGTGAAATCTTATAGATCATTTGATTTCTTTCTTCCCGTCTCTCTTCAACTACCAGTAAAGGAGCTTCGAAATTCTTTAATGTCTCCAATGAATGTGTTTCAGATCAATGTACGAATACATGTTTTTAAAATACTCAAAACACACTATTATACTGTATTTATATATTTTAGATTGACCTCCTTATTTTGTGAACAAATAAGGTTGAATTTTATAGTTATATCATGTAAAGAAAAAAAGACATTATCAAGTTTAATGTTTTTTTACTTGATTTCAAATCCCACAAAAAGTTAACTGCAGTGCATTGGTTTTTATGTTGGTACCTAAATGATATATTACCATTGTTACTGGAATAATTTTGATTGCTTCAAAACATAAAAATTGTGCAAAATATTGATTGATAATTCTATTTTACAAAGATACTAATATGTTAAATCATTTGTTATTTTTTTGCTTCGTGACCATTTTGTTTATAAAATTTGTTTAGTATATAATTCAATAATAATTTACTTTTTGCCTCAATTAAATTAATGTTTTTCAATAATTAAATTATAATAATATTTATCATAATTAATAATTAAATTACATTTATTGAAAAGAAAAAGAGTTAAAAGTGATTCGGATAAATAAGGGGAATATAGGAAACCTTATTTAAAGTATTCTTTACACTTAATATTTCATGTTGTATTTTGATTTAGTCTAACAAATATTTAAGTAAATAACATCCATAAGTATTACTACTAAGTAATAATCAAAAGTTGTATTTTTTTATTCTTAGAATTTGTGAAATTTTAGTAAGTTATTATTACGATTTTATCCATTGGTGGGTAATAATAGACAAGAGCAATTGTTTGAATTTCCATTATAGTTATAAATGTGTAATTTAATATTCTAATTATGCTAATAAAACAGTTATTTTAATATACTTTATAGTCATATTTTGATAATTACTGTGAAAATAAATTATTTAATGTGTATTAAATAAAATGAGATTTTCCAATAATGTTTTACACCATTCCAAAAGCGCATGTATTATTGGTATTCATATTTATCTTATCTCCTTAAAAATAAAAATATTTAATCATTCTTTTTGTAGTGTTGGAACCTCAAAATATCACATTCATTCTCAAATTTGTGCTCAATGAAGTATATATTTTTAAAGATTAAGATACTTATTAGTCATGATAGCTCATTTAATTAAAATTATTAATATTTTCATTTTAATACTATAATAAAAAAAATTGAATACGTAAGTGGAATAGACTAATAAACTAAATTTAAGATCTCAATAAATGAAATTAATTACATTTTAATTAACATTAATTTATTAATGTTTAAGTTATTTTAGATATATGACCACAAGTACAATAAATATTAATTAACAAAATTACTCAAAAATAAATAAATTTTTTTATAATAGCTTTTGTATTTTTAATATATGATAAAAACATGTTTTTAAATTTTGATAAATAATTTTCAATTAGATTAAATATAGGGAGTCCCATAATGCTGAAAATAGAAGAAGTTTTACTATGATAATAAGAAAATTGATTTTGCTTCATGAAACATTCATAACACATTATTATTTAAGATTTTCGAAATATTTTAAGTATATTTTATGATTTTCATTTTAATTGTTTTGGAGAAAAAATTTGTTTTTTTCAATTGCCGTTTTTAAAATTCATTCCAACATTATTATTCATTTGTAAATAATGCATATTTATTTATTAGCACAACAAACACAAATAGATATATCATTTGTAAATAATGCATTTTTAATTGGTTCATTTGATTTTTAATTATTATTTAATCAAGAATACTCATATTTAATTTTACGGGATGCATTTAAAATACTAATTAATTCAATTGTAAAAACCGGAATAAGTTACAAATACAATTATTTTTGTGAAACGGGAATAAGTTCTAAATATTTTTAGAAATGGAAATAAGTCAACTGCTAATACAATTATTTTTGTGAAACGGGAATAAGTTACAAATATTTTTATAAACAGAAAAAAGTTATAAATATTTTTAAATGTTCATACAATTATTTGTATAAACGGAATTAAGTTATAAATATTTTACTTATCACATTCCATTTTTTTAAAAAAAATTCTTTTAAGTTTTTCAACAATTGTTATTTGTTCAAGATTTGTCATAGATTCAATATAAAACTTATCTGTCTTTAAATTTATTTTCTATTAGATGATAAAATCATTTAATATCAATAGTATCCATAAATTTACAATACAGAAAAATTTAAAAATTATAGGCATGCCCGACGAGCCGAACCTATTTTTTTGACGGGCCGACAAAATATTTATTTAAATTGAACAATATTAGAGATCATATGTTTAATGACTTCTCAATTACTATAACATGTGTTTTTTAACCGATATTAGAGATCATAGGTTCAATTTATTAAATCTAATCATATTATTAAACCAATATATTTTTTTGGTGTATAATATATTTTATTTTATAATATTTGTTAAAAGAAATTGTAAAATTAAAATTATAAGTAATTATAAAAATTCTAACCATGTCTGACGGGCCAAACCTGTTTTTCACCATATATTTAGTTTAATAGCAATTACCAACTCTATATACTCATAACAACTACTACAACTTGATAAATTAAATTAATATTTGTATGACTTCGTATAAATTAATATCTTTTTTTTACTATAACTATATAATATTTATTTAATATTTATTTCGACTTTACGTGACCCGTGCGAACGCACGGGTCCATTGCTAGTTCTTTTGTAAAAATAGTGTTGAAATTCAATTTTACAATCTTTTTGGTAAAATTAAATATAACCTTTAAGGTAAAGTTGAGAAATATTTGTCTTGATATACATTAAGTTGGTAATTATAATATAACAATATTGATTTTCAAACTTCATAAATCAAGATAATCATTTAATAAATTATAATAATATACACCTGATAATCATATTTAATGGTAATTATTACAAATATTATAACATAAAAAACCTCAACATTAATAGTAGTAAACATAGAATCAATTTAATAATGAGTTGTAGAAAATGAAAAATAGGCCTATGACATTTAATGAGTTGCAGAACATAGGTTTTTGTGAGGGGAAATTCAAAATTCAAATAGAAAGTGAATATCATGAATTTATAACATGATAGATTTTTTTTAATATAAATTAAATTGGTAAATTCTTTGGTACCCATGAGTTTAAGTTGGGTACCAGTACCTTTAGTGTAAATTATATTTTAATTTTAATTTATTTGAAAATAAAATAAAATAAATAAGTGATGTGGCATTGAATTCAACTATTTGATTGGACGAGGGTACCGGTACCCAACTAAACTCAAGGGTACCGGAGTGTTCACCAATTAAATTTATATATTATTCAAAATTTGTTTTTAAAAAATTGAAAAAGTTACGTGAATGCATATATAATTATTTTAAGTTTCTCTTGTCATATATAATATTTTTGTTATATTAATAGAAATTGCCTTTTAAGTAAAATAAAAGTAAGATAGTGAAAAAAAACTCAGGTTAAGAGTCGAATCTACAACACTCATGTTTCAAAACGCCACTTGTTATCATTGGACCACCGTGCGAATTTTTTTTTTTTTTTTGGTATTTAAGGATTAAATATAAGGGAGTACTAGGGGTACTCAAACCCAATTACAAAAGAGGAAGGAGATCCAAAAAGAACAGTCCCTACCAAAATGCGAGTTATTATAAGCTCAGCAAACAATGTATTTATTATTTGTGTTTTAATAAAATATTTTAACTTTACACTCAATTTTGAGACTCTTGATTTTTTGAGGCGCTGAATGTGGATATGATTGTCCTGGCCTAAAATTGGTCCTGCTTATAAGTTTTAAAAATCATTTGCACGTGTCGACTCATATGTCGTATGTGCAGTGGCGGATCCAGAACTTTTCTATGGTGGGGGCTTAAAGATAATGGATATATTTTGACTAAAGAAAAATATTTCAAATTGTTCCAAAATACATAATATAACGACAAAAAAAGTTAAAATATAAAAAAATTTACAATTGTCCTCTACGAGTTTTCATATTTTGAAAATGTTTAATAATTTTTTCATTGTCCACTTCATCAAATATGTCACTCTCTCTATATATGTAACTAAACAATCATTCAACCACTCATCTCCCATACGATTGCGTAAACCATTCTTCACAAAATTCATGGCAGAGAAAGATCTTTCAACAGTTGCAGTTGCCACAGGTAAAATCAAAGCTAACCTCACAAGTAAGTATATCATTGGATACACAATATGCTTTTCAGTTTTCACCAACATTTCAGAAAGTTCAGCGATTCCATTTAACTTTGAAAATTTATCATCAGACCGAAGATCTATGATAAAAGTCTCAAGCTGACTATCAAGCACAATAAGCTCCACATGAGAAAATTCTGATGGATAAAACTTAGCCAAATGAATCAACTTCTCCTTATCAAATGCAAAAAATGAATCTCTTGGATTTAAGCTTGCTACACAAAGAAGCAACTCAGTGTTCACCTCGGTAAATCTATTGTTAAGCTCTTGAAGTTGTCTATCAATCACTTCATAAAATAACTCAACTTGAAAATGATGTAGATTTGAAATTTTTTGAGCTTTACGCTTCGATCTTCCTTGTGTAATGAGTGCATCATCCATATTTGGAATGCTAATATTTTGTTTCTCACAAAATAATGATACTTCATTTAGTAAAGTATGCCAACCATTATCTCTCATACTTTTTTTTTTTTTTTTGCTATTTGCACCGGTGTCGACCCACCACAGGTGGGCCACTAATCCGGCTCGTGCGGAGAGGCATGCGCACTGGCCAAGCAAGATTGTTCCGCCTGGGAATCGAACTCGGTATTCCCCGAGTACGTCCTTGGACGGGGCTCCTTGCCAATGGAGCTCAACCGCTTGGTTCATTATCTCTCATACTTTGTAACTTGTCTTTGCAAACTGTAACTAATGATATAACATTTACAATATCCTGATCACTTCTTTACAATGCTTGAGATAAATCATTAGTAATTCCAAATATATTTTTCATCAAGTGCAAGTTAAAAATAAATTCAAAAGACTGTATACTTTTCAATAAATGACAAGCTTCAATTTGTTGATCTGATGATGAGCCATTTTCCTCAACAAATTCGAGGACATCAATTACCGAAGTAAACAAAGAGATCAAGCTAAGTAATGTACCATAATGTGAGCCCCATATTGTATCTCCAGCACGTTTCAATGTAGCTTCTTGATTAAATCCAGAACCACTAGAAATTTCACCATTCAATAAAGCTTCTTGAACTTTAAGCATTTGACTTTCTCTAAGAATCTCTTGACGTTTACATGAACCTCCAACAATATTAGATACATTGTTAGCCAAACTAAAAAAACAACCAACATCAACTTGCTTCTTGGCAACAACAACAAGTGCTAATTGAAGTTGGTGAGCAAAACAATGAACATAGAATGCAGAACTATTTTCTTTCAAGATCAAACTTTTCAGTCCATTAAATTCACCTTGCATATTACTAGCCCCATCGTAACCTTGTCCACGCACTTTAGACAAACTTAAATTATGTGTTGCAAACAATGACTCCAATGCTAATTTTAAAGATATAGCACTTGTATTTGCAACATGATTAAGACCAAGAAACCGCTCAATGACACTTCCTTTTTTATCAACATAACGCAAAACAACAGACATTTGTTCCTTAGTTGATGTATCTCGAGATTCATCAATTAAAATGGAAAATAAATCATCTCTAACACTATCAACAATAACTTTTGTGGTCTCACAAGCTGCAGCTGCCACAATGTCCTTTTGAATTGAAGGTGACATTAATTTAAGATTCCCACGAGCATTTTTTAGAATCATATCAAACTCTTTGTCATGTATTGAAACTAAATGAATAAGCTCAAGAAAATTACCTTTATTTTTTGAATTAATTGACTCGTCGTGTCCACGAAATGCCAATCCTTGCTTCAATAGGTATCGAATACAATCAATTACTGAAGTCAAATGAATCCTATATTCTCTTTTCATTAAGTCTGATTGTTTACTGATAGCAACTTCAATATGTTGTTTTTGATTCATTAAGGCCTCACAATTTCTCCAAGCTTGATTGTGAGCACTGTTAAAATTTCCAACATGTATATCCAACCTTTCCTTTTTCTTCCAATTTGAAAAACCGTCAATCGAAAAAGCATCACTACTTTTTTGTTCTCCAATATCGGATCTCATGAGATAACAACATAAACAAAATATAGCATCTTTTGAGACACTATATTCTAATCAATTTCCAAATTCTAAAAATCAATCAGGATTAAACTTCCTAAAAAGAGGTCCAATTTTTCTTTTTGGAAAATCATGATCTCTTGGCTGACAATGTCCTTTTTGCAAATAAGCTCTTCGAATGTTATCTCGGTCATTTGGATGATAACATGAAATTTGTTTCCTCTCTCCTGGATGAGCTGGAAGATTGTTCAAATCAACTTCTAAAAATCTCTTTTCCCCACCAATAATTGACCTTAAAGGTGTTGATAACTTTCTACTTTCAACATTTTCTTGAGCCTCTGATGTAAATTTCTTTTTAAAATATCTCTCCATTTATAGCACACTAAAAAAATATAGAAATTTATATCAAAAAGTGAAAAAGAACATACATTTATCTTAATTCAAATACTCTTTGTTGTTCTTCTTATAATAAACACCTAATAAAAAAATTATTTCTATAATTTTACAATGTTATGTTAAACATAAATAAATGACAAAAATAAATTTATTAAAGAAAAAACATACCTCTATATATCAGTTGCAAATGACTCAATTAGACAAAGTCATAGACTCACAAAACTAAATTGATGTTGAACTTGAACTCTTGAATGAAGTAATGGAAAAGGAATAAACAAAAAAAAGTGTTACGTCAAAATGTGAGAGTAAACCGTAAGAATTGTGAGAGAATGTGAATAAAGTTAAGAGAGAGAATGAGTGGAGATTGTAATTGAATTTGAAAAGTTAAAACAATTAAAAAAAATAAAAATAGTAAATGGTAATAATTAAGAAAAAATTTTTGAAGAGTTAATGTAGGATTGGGTAGTTACATAGTACACGTTAATTGAATTTGAAAAGTTAAAACAATTAAAAAAAATAGATATAGTAAATGGTAATAATTAAGAAAAAGAATTTGGAGGTTGCATTTTCTATGGATTTTACAATCCCTACGATTAAGTTGCAACTTGCCATGTATAATTATCTATAATAACTAAATTTTTTATAAATAAAAAATACTATTTTCTAGATCTCTAACGTAAGGCATCATTATTAGGTGCCAACTTGGACCTTAAATTCAGCATTAATAGAACACGTGAAATTTTTTAGTGTAAATGAGGCATACATGTTGATTTAGATAATAACTTTTTTTAATAATGCAAATACTACTATCATATTAATTATTTAATGACAGTTTATGCACATACGGATTAATTTTAGTTTAAACACTAGTTGGGTGTCGGTTGCTGACTATAAGTATCATTTTCAACTGTCTTATGGGATCAAATATATATATATATATATATATATATATATATATATATATATATATATATATATATATATATATATATATATATATATATATATATATATATATATATATATATATATATATATATATATATATATAAAAGAGTATTGTTATTTAATACGGACAATTTGAAGAAGAAATGTAAGAATATACACATGTTATTATTTTAGAGGTGAATTTTTAATTGATTTAAAATTTAATTTTCATTTTAATAAGGATTATAGAGTGGTGGTATTAATGAATGATTAAGATTTACTCTTGTAATTTTTTATTTTCATATTTTTTTTACTAATAAGTATTTTCCTATGTAAAATTGCCTATTAAAATTCTCTCCATTTGAAGAGATAAGTACACTAATTATTCAGTATATATTTGGTTTAATTTTAAAAAAAGACAAGAAAATTTAAAAGTGTAGAATTGATTTTGAAATGATTGATTTTTTAAAGTAGAATTTATTCTATTTCAAAAATTGATTCTACTTAAAACTAAAATTTATAGATGTTAAATTTAAACGTAATTTTTATATTTCAATTTATTTTTCATAAATATATTCAATAATAAATAATTTTATTTTAAACTCACATTAAATCAAATAAACCCTTAATAGATTCTACTACCAAGTGGATGTAAGCGTTCTACTACCAAGTCGATAACTCTAACAAACTTTAAAGTGATAAAATTTTGTTTCCCAAGGAGAGATGTTGGACACGATGTTGGGATAACTGGTCCAACTTTTTAAACTAGTATGACTGCAAAATAACAACAATAACACAATACAGAAAGCAATAAAGTGACACAACGAATTGATAATCCTGTTTGGTGAAACCACACCTACGTCTGATGGACACTCTACCCAAGAAATGAAATTCACTACATCGAATTAGTACAATTAGTCTTATAGGAACATCAACCCCATGACTTTCAATGCTTCTTCCTAACTCTAGTAACTTTCTATTTAGAACTCCCCCTAAATATGAGAACCCCTCTCACTTTCTCTCAAACACTAATCCCAAATGATCAACTTAATCATTAACACCATGATTTTTAATTTTACAACTCAACTAAGACAAACTAACAACTATGTCAAGTTACTGAAGCAATAGTGCGGTGTATAATAAACAAGATCCAACACCAATCATTATGATATGAATGATAGCATTAGCATGGAATAGAACTAACAAAAAAACTCAAAAACCCTAGCTCAAAGAACTTAATTCTAGCGCACAAAATTTCTCCTCAAACATGAGATTTGAGCCTCCTTAAATAGCAATGCATTCTGAATTTTTCTATTTGGATTTCTAAATTAATTTTTTCCAGAATAATAGCTAAATCTGTTTGATTTGATTTGCATGAAAATCTCCAACAAAAGATATGATTTGTTATATTTCAAATTTAAATTTAAATCTGGTTTGATCTTCAACAGCTGTCAAACAAATCAAACAAACATTGCTAAACAACCTAACACAAATGTTGATAAGGGTCAAATGTTGCACTGCACACTTGTTGGAATGTCGTGTTCCACATCTTGTACCAGAACATCCAAATCAACTCTCTTTATATATTTTCTTTGTAGAGTGAATCTTAGATAGAATAAGTCTTAACAAAAACTACAATAACATCTGTCTGTTGTTAGAGATCAAGTATTATAGCACACAGATTAGAACATCGTATAATACGTGTATCCCTTCTGCACCAGAAACAACTTGATCATACTCCATATTATTTTACATATTATAGCCAATCTAAAAGGAACAACAAATAATAAACAATGATAGGAGTTGTGAACTTCTCATCATTTATAACAGAATGTTTATTGTCAAATTGCTGATGTTAAATAAATCTTTTGGTCAGATGGAATGTGGGACTAATGGCCATGGCTTTGGGGTCTAGGGGTAGTCTTCAATATAATTATTTGGGCTTAGATTTGATTTTAGTTTTGTTTATATTTATAAATTTACAATTTACTTTTGTTTCTAAATAAGAAAATATAGTCTAAATTTTCAAACATTGATTTTTTTTACCCCCACTAAATTTTATTTTTATTTTTGTTAATAAGTTAGATTTAATAATAATTACATCACTTCATTAAGTGACAACGTTTATAATTAAAAATCCTAAAGAAAAGTATTGTGATTGAATCATTTGTTTAATTACCAACCAATGTTTTGTCCTATTGTAACAAAAAAGAATGCTTTGTCCTATATCATCAAACCTTAAAATTAAAATATTCAATAGTTGCCATCTTTGAATAGTTCACGAGATTGTAGTAAGAAAATTTCTTTACACACCTTCCTATGGGGTCACCCCTAGCGAAAACCCCACTTTACCCCTGCTTCAAAAATGCATTTTCGAAGTATTTTTTTTTTTTAAATTTTTTCAGACTTCGGAAGTGCATCTCCGAAAACACCTCATGGGGGGTGTTTTCGGAGATGCACTTCCGAAAACACCTTTTTTCAGATTTTGAGGGGTTTCGGAAATGAACTTCCGAATTATGCAGAAACTGTGTTTTTTTTTTATGTTTTTGGAAACAATCTCGTATTTTTAATTAAAGGAAGACGGCAAATAAAATAAGCGACATATAAACAGAAAATACTAATATGATAAAAATAGTAATATATACAAGCCGATCCAAATCCAAATAATAATAGTGTGCGAAAGATACAATCCGAAAACAAAAAATAATAAACCCGACCACTACTGGGTATGCCTAACCCTCTCTCCCTGGGACCTCCTCTGCCGCCTGTATGCCGCCGCACGGCCCGCATCAGTGACGATCATCTCCATCACGGCGACTGCCTCTGGACCGCCCTGATGAACGACACCTCGATCCAACGCGTCCCGCCCAAGCATCTCTATCCGCTGGCAGATTGGCAGGAGATCAATGGCGTGGTCATCCTCGGCCTGCTGGTTCTCCAGGATCTCCTCGTGTGCTGGCTTAGGAGCGCCGGGAGCGTCGGGTGTCAGCAGAGGATGCGACACCCGATAGAACCATGTGATGTATCCCTACACACTGTGCCAGTCCTGGGTGACCCGAATGCGACGATACTCCTCCGGTACCATATGATGCTCCCAATCCTCAAATATGGCAGTGAGCTGCACTCGGGTCACTGTGTCGGGAGCAGCCTCAAAAGGTGACCTGAGTATCATCTACACAAATCCGAACTGCCGCATGCACCGCTCAGGAAGATACCGGACCATGATGCTGGTCCCGCATGCCAACCACCCAGAATATAAAGATATGCCGTCAAAGGGGACAACCTGAGTGTAGTCGTTGAATGGCCTCCAGGTGACGTCATCGTGCATCGTGCGGTCCAGGTACCCACGGTATGGTCCCACCGCATTGTTCCCCCTCTGGAGAACGTATCTGGCGTCCCTGGGCATGGCGTCAACGTACTCAGGATCAATGTGAAAGCCGTGGATCCGGGAGAAGTAAGAGATGATCCAGCTCTGAAACATAAACACGATAATGTAACGTACCGTAAGTAAATACGAAACATAAATAAATACGAAATACGAAACATAAATAAATATGAAACAATTAAAATGAAACGTACCGTGAGTAGTGTGCAGGATCCGGTCAACTGCCTCGTCCTCCAGTTGGAGGCCTCATTCAGCTTCTGGTATAGGTATGCCAGAGTAGCTGCCCCCCAGTTCCACTGGTGAACGGTGGTCAAGTCCATGAAGTAGCAGAGGTAGGTCACGTCGACGTACCTCGCACTCTTGTCCACAAAGATCGCAGCGCCTACCACATGCATGTACCAGCACCGGAGAGCGCAACCACGGTGATAATGTGTAAATAGGTCGTCACCCGAATCCTCGGCATCGGCCGCCGCGTCCAGGTGGTGCTCGAAATAGTGGCTCAGTATGGTGAACCGGATATGAGGCCCAGATGTCGTGATGCACTCGTAGTCATCAGCTTCGGGCTCCATACCCAAATAGAGCACCATCCACTCACTGGCTTCGATCCTCTGGATCCGGGAGTGGGTCAACAGCGCCCCCCTGATCGGCAGGTGGAGAAAACACTGCACATCATGCAAGGTGATCGTCATCTCCCCAACCGGCAAGTGGAAAGAAGACGTCTCCTTGTGCGATCGCTCCACAAAGGCCTCCTGCATGCCGTGGCTGATGGTGGAATACCCCGTCATGCAGAGCCCACTAAGCCCTGAACCTCTCACAGCATCGTTAAACCACTCAGCAGTCGGTTTAAACAGACTGAAAAACCTTCCGGGCGTGGTTCACCATTTTCAACGGCTCTCTCTCTCCTGTTACAAAAAAAACAAATAAAAAATATGTTAAATAGACTGTTAAGAAAATATTGAATAAACGTCTAAATTATAAACGGTTAAATAATGTAGTCGGGCAAATTATAAAAAATACCTCTCCCTCCCAGATACACCGAGCGACGTGCTCGCGGTAGGTAAGCAGCACGGAAGTGTCACTGGGCCCTCCCGGGTAGCCCTCCTCCTGCTCATCCTCCTCCCCGAGTGGAGGGTCAACATCCGGTACCTCCTCCGCCTCGTGGTATGACACTGCCACCTCCTCCTCTCGCTGGCGGGAAGAAGATACCCGAGCCAGATGACTCCTCGATCCAGATGTAGAGGTACCCTCGTCCATATCCGCGGGAACTCGCACACGTCGTCCCCGGCCCTGCCCCCGTCCCTGTGTCGACGCCAGCTGCGCCGCCGCCCGCTCGTGTCTAGCCGACGCAGTCTGGGTCTCTCTACCCTGTCTGATGCGTGCTTGGTTGCCTGACATGTTCCTGAAAAAAATTGAAATCGATTAATATGCGAGACAACAGGAAAAACTAAAAAAAATTGCACTTCTGATACAATTCGGAAGTTCATTTCCGAAACTGGGAATGGAGGTGTTTTCGGAAATGAACTTCCGAAACACCCCTGCGAGGAAGTTTTCTGCAACTTCCATGGCAGACCCCCAAAACAAACTTCAAAACAACTTTTATTCAATCTAAACAACCTAAATAGCAGTACCAACCTAATCTAATACAGCTTTTGCAATTTCTAAACACCCTAATAGAGATTTTAATAATGGATATAAAAATTGAAAAAACTGAAAAACTTATCAATTGAAGAGATTGGGATGATTTAGGTTGAGTTTGGGAAGCTTTTGGAATGTCTAAATGTTTGATACACACTTGCTTTTGCAGAAATTTTTGAAGAGAGGAAGTTTGAAGTAGATTTAGGGTAAAGTGAATGGGGGAGGGGGGCTGTTTTGCTAAATCTGCAAAACGCGCAGTATTTCGGAAGTTCATTTCTGAAATGGTGTTTTCGGAAATGCATTTCCGAAATAAGACAAATTTTGAAAAAAAAAGGCGCTTTCGGAGATGCATCTACGAAAACACCTTTTTCTTGCATTTCGGAGATGCATTTCCGAAGTAAGGGGTATTTTGGGTTTTTCACCAAAGGTGACCTAGAAGGTTGGGAGGTGGGCAAAGAATTTTCCTTGTAGTAAATGCATATTCGAATCCTTTCACACATGCATGTATATAGAGTTGTCAAATGGGCCGGCCCGGCCAGCCCGCTTCGGCCCGGTGGACCAATGGTTTTAAATGGGTTGGCCCGGTTCAGCCCGATTGCTAAATAGGCCACGTAAAATGAGCCCGACCCATTTCCCGAAGGCCCGTGCAGCCCAATAGGCCAACCCGACCCGTATTTCAATATTATAGTTTTAATTTTATAAAAAAGATGTAATGGATAAATGAAACACAACATAAGTAGACAGTCATCATAAATGTATATAAGTGATGTTTAAAATATTTATCCATAAATATATATATATGAATACAACAAAATCATCCATGTAAAAGTACAAAGTAACCTAATATTATTACTCATACTAATAAAATTTTCTCCCCATCTCACAACAATTTCCTTTATCGCATCATCTTGAAAATATATCTTCATCCTCTTTAAATTTTCTTTATCACTTGAAAACACATTTATGAAATCATATCTTATCTCAATCTTTTTTCTTCAAAATTTATCAAAATATTTTTTTAATGGGCCAGCCCGAAGCCCGCTTGGCCCGGCCCAATCTATAAAAAACATAGGTCCGATGGGCTGGCCCAAAAAGATAGGGTCGTGTTTATATATATATATATATATATATATATATATATATATATATATATATATATATATATATATATATATATATATATATATATATATATATATATATATATATATATATATATATATATATATGTGTGTGTAATATGTTACTAATAACAAATTATTCTTAACCATATCTTTAACACATACTTAATACATTTTCATATGTATTAATACTTATTATAAATTAAATATTTTTTCAGTACATTTTGATAATTCAGAAATAATAAGAATATGTATTAATAAATATTTAATTTTTAATAACTATTTTCTTATTTAATTAATATATTAAATTTAATTTTTTATATTTAAATTAGTTAAATTAATAAATTTATTAATACATTTAAATTAATTAACTACATTTAATTAATTACATTTAAATTTCATTAAATGTAATATATTAATTACTTAAGAAAATAGTTATTACAAATTAAAAATTTAGTAATATATTTAAATTAATTAATTATATTTAATTATTTACATTAAATATAATTTATTAAATGTAATATATTATTTAATCAAGAAAATATTTATTACAAGTTAAATATTTATTTATAAATATTTATTAGTACATTTAAATTAATCAATTACATTTAAATTAATTAAATGCAATATATTAATCAAAGAAGAAAATAGTTATTACAAATTAAATATTTATTAATACCTATTTATTAATACATTTAAATTAGTTAATTACATTATAATGTAATTAATTAAATGTAATATATTAATTAAATTAGTTTAAATAAAATTATATTCATACGTTTAAATAATATAATATATTTAATTATATTTATTTGTATAAATATAATGTGTATACATAAGAATTTTATTAAATGTGTTTGAATAATATATAAATGTCATTTAAGTGAATGTAAATTTTATTTGATTGATTTTTTTTTTTGGACAAAAAATATGATTTGTTTTAATTCTATGAATTATCTAAACACGTCCAAACATGTTTATATGTATCTTGAAATTTATTTTAAATGTTATACGTAGCTCCGTCCCTGTACATATGCATATTCTACAAGAAGTGCATCACAACATCTCACGAATATATTCGCAGTCCAAATCTCAAAAATCACACACAAATCAATAATATGCATACAATTCATTTGTGTAATGCAACTTGACTATACAACACGATGCATATGCATGTGGTACCAATCCACCCTGTTTGAATTCGGGACAAGTCACAAATCCACCCTATTCAGATTGCATTTTTCTATTTCATCAACAACAACAACATCATGAATGCATGCCAAAACAAGTCAATCCAACCACAACATAATGTTTAAAGTCCTCTCCCAGTAATAAACAAAAATGCATTGACCCAACAATAATTGTCCTCCCTCCTCGAACTATTATTCATCAATCACATCAACAACATCAATATTATTCTCAAGTCTCAACACCATAACACAACAACATCATAATGTTGAAAGTATATTGGAGTACTTTGTTAATTATCGTTTCCATAGGGATTGATGAGATATTGTCGTTGTTCTACAGTTTATAGTGTCGTGAGCTAGAGTTACTTTGGGTTTGGTTTTGTCAAAGTTCATTTACAAGTTTTAGTAGCAAAGATAAAAATTAGGAAAGTTTTAAGGTTTTAAAGAAGTATCAAGACTTGATTTCATCAACCTAAATTGTATGTCTTCCTATAATCATGCATATGAACTTGTTATCAATCAATAATATCACGTATCATTCGTCTATACCGTTCGTGTCCGAAACGGTATAGCAAGTTTTGCCGTATTGTTCAACCAACGATTTCTCAATCGATTGAACAACACAAATAACATTCATAAACCGATACAAAGTGACTATCAACCACTAATTCCATGTCTAGACTTAGTGTTTGATAGATGATAAAGTTAGGTCAAGATATAAATATTGTATTTCACAAACATTTAAACCATAGAAATCCAAGAATAAGCAAACTATATCATCTATATTGATTCATAACTTTTTCATACACAATATTCATAAGAGAAACATACAAAATGAAAGGAAGATTACATCTTGTCTTGATACCAAAATGATTTATCTATCATTTGACATGATAGCTTGCACAAGAAGGGAGAGATGAAGATTTTCAAGCATCAATGATGATTTCTCGACGATTGATGCTCCGGGTCTTCGATTATATAATGCTACAGTGGTACATTGCTCTGGTTCTATCTCAAAAGTGTCTAACTTCTCAAAATATCTGATCTGGTCTTTATATAGAGCAACAAAATATCACAGAGCGCGTCTCACGCCCTCTAGCGTGCTATGCACGCTATCATTAATTGATCAAACTGCCCCAAAGCGCGCTACGCGCCTTCCTTTCCGCGCGACACGCACAACATTCTGCCAAGAAGCCAAGAAAATGTCCCAGTCCGCGCGACGCGGCCTTGAAGCTTCCAAAAACTTTATCTTTTCCTCTTGAAATCCTTCTCCTCAATCAAGATCTAAGTCCTCAAAAAGGAAAAACCTGAAATAAAATTACCTAAAAAGAAGATTAGAAGGAAATATAAACATCTTACTAAACTTAACATATATTATCACAAAGTAAAAAAATAGTACAAAAACACTATAAAACGAATCAAAAGGTACAAAAAACTATACTACATATTAACACAATTTGGTACCTAACACATAATCATCATCAACATCATACACAATAATATCATAATCATCATTGATATCATTGCCCCTATTTTATTATCCTTCGCCTCGAGAGTATGGCAGACAAAGTCTTAGCACGTCTGTGGTGGAGGATACTTAAATATTGGAAGACCCCTGATTAGTCCTTTAAAAGGAAATCGTTTGTGTGAAGGATTATCTTGTCAAATGCTTCAAACCACACCTCGTTTGGAATTACGAATTAAATGTTATGATCAAAATAATCGGCCAATCTATTGGTATAGATTACTGTCTATGTAATTTTTCAGAAAACAGGTGAGCCAATACAAGGAGGCCAATCGATTGGTCTATGCTTTTGTACTACAATTTGTCAAAAAAAATTCATATGCCAATCAATTGCTACAAGGATTAATCGATTGATCCAAGCTTCTGTGTTATATTCTTTCAATTTTGTCAAGGAGCCAATAGATTATTTATTGTAGCCAACAGATTGATCCAATACAAAATTTAGTTTTTCAAGCGAACAAATAGATTGGTCACTATAGCCAATAGATTGGTTCAATAAATTTTGTTATTTTTTTAAGTGAACCAATAGATTCGTTACTATAGCCAATAGATTGGTCTATGAGGTTTTTCTGGAAATATCTATTTTATCTATTACGACCATCCTCTCCATATTCAATCTCTAATCCTCTAAATTGGTCCCAATTATACCATTCTAAATTACACCAATTTACATTCTAACAAGACCAATACATCTATCCTTCTCTAATGAATATAAATATATCAATTTTCTCACGAATTAATCACTTAATTTCATACCTAAAGACACACAATTTCACATCAAAACTCAAGAACACAACCTTATAACAATAACATACCATTGCAAGTTAAATTAACACATACATACTCATCATCATATATTAATCAAGAATCAAGGAATAAATAAACCTTATTAGAGGTTAATGACTCCTCTACCCTACCCCTCATGCATATACCCTTTATTAAGGTTATTCCCTTACCTTGTGATTCCAAAAAAATCAAGCAATCTCTATGGTCTCCTCTGCAAAAGCTCTAGCCATCCTCTTGTTCTTCTCTTTGCCCTACCTCTTTCTCTCTTCTTGCCTTTTTGCCTCTTTTCATTTTTTCTATGTACTGATAAAACTCTTTCCTCCTAACTCTCTTTTTAAATTAAAAACCTAATTCCCTCATTAGGATATTCCTATCTTACCCTCACCTTTTTCTATAATGTCCACTTTATCCTCAATATCTCTACAAACTCCTATTTTCCATTTATCTTATTATTTTATTTAAATAATAAAACTAGAGCATTATTTTAATTAGTAAAATAATTCTAAATAAAATCTACCAACTCCTAATTACTCTCCACACTCTTCTCTCAAGGTCACACACCCACATTACACTTATTTAAATAATTAAATTAAAATACTCTTTATTCTAATTATTAAGATTCTAAATAATTTCTCTCAACTCCAACAAGTTAAAACTTATTCTCTACACCTCTATTTATAGAACATACACCCATACCCTCTTATTTATCTAATTATTCACACACAATAATTAAATTAAATACATATAAATCACAAAGAATTCACATATAACTCAGATAAAACATTTAATAAAAATTGGGAAGATGAAATGATAACATCTCATAGTACCATCTTTCACCAAAAGCACATTGAATTCTATGGTCAATGTAACCATATCATGTACTATAAAAGTCCTTCACTCTGAATTCTTTTAATGCTTCCCGATGTTAAAACAAGTTTGGTTCTATAACTATTCTTGAGTTTGGATGTTAACAAAGCTTGATATGTATAGAGAAAAAATTTGTACTCTAACTAGTTTGTTAAGTGCGCAGATCAAAGAAAACATATTCTGACTCTGAACAAGTCAAGTATAAATGCATCGGACTATAAACAAAGCACGTCAAATATCTAATCTAAGCAAAATCTGAAGGTTGTCAAAATTTGAAATTAGCAGACTCAAAAATGTAGACGCACTCTAAACCAAAGGAAGAAAGACAAGTTTTTGAGATAATCATCATCTGAAGATAGAGACTCTAATCAAGATCTAGGCTCTGGATGAAGACAGAGTCTGAACATTATTCAAAGAGACTCTGAAACTTCAACAGATGTTGAGATAGAGTTACTATATGAAGAAGTGTTTATACAATGATCAAGCCTCTAAAGCCTTAGGACTTTGAACTCTGATCAATTTTCAAATCTTCTTTTATATGAAGCTAATGATTAGCAGAATGATTGAAAAAATATTCTTGAAAATATTACAACCTTAAGCGGTAAAATCAAACGTTCCTAAAGAACAAATATGCTGATATCCTTTCCACTACCCTGAATTCCAAGAAAGGACTATACTATTGTATCATTGTTGTTGCCACTCCCTCCATCCTCACTCCACTACATATAACATGCATTTTTCTTTACAATTGTGAATTCTGAGGATATTCCAACTTCACCCTCCAACGAGTATTTTCATCTCCTATATAAAGAGGTTTTAGAAGTTTGGAAAAGAAAGAAACCAGTGTGAAACAAAAGCTTGAAAAGAAAGAAGAAAGTAAAGAGAAAAAGCAAGTAATATATTTGAGAGAGAAAATCTTCTTCACTACATTTTGGACTTTTCTTTTAATATTTTCTAAAATGTAAAGGTTTGTATTTCATTATGTGTATCTCTTTTTTAAGAAGTATATTTGTAAACATAAATCCTTGTTGTAACTCTGATTTAATTTCTTAGAGAGACTAGAGTATAGTCAGAATTCTTGAGAAATCTTTGACAGATTGTCATTGAGTTTGTAATCAAAGTTTTGATAAGCAATTTGTAAGCGATAAATTGATTTATCAATGATGGTAGTGTTGACAAAAGAGTTTATCTTCTTGAGGAGCCAAATTCCCTCAAAGTGACCATTGGCCTCCACAATTTGTCAGGAGCATATCCAATATTAGTCTTGAAGTATGACAGTCTGGAGAAAGGAATATAAGTTACAATAATGACAAGTACCGTTGAATGGTATTACGAACCACTTCTTTAACATGTCTTTTGGTAGTGTTGTCATTGGCCCCCTTATATTTCAAGAGAGGATAAAAGTATCATTGAGAACTTCCACATGAGATCGGCCTACATGCAAGCAGACTAATAATATGTTTGGATTGACTTTTGGAAGATCTAGAATCAATTCTAGAGGTGTAGAATTGATTTTGGATGATTTTGAGATGTTTGTTTTATCAAAAGTATAATTGATTCTGCCTCCAGAGTTGATTCTACTTTAAGCTAGAATTAGTAGCTTCTACCTCCAGAATTGATTATGGGTGATTTTTATACTGAAATTTATTGTTCAACTCACTTTTACATAAATGTATCCAAACACAAACCAATTCTGTTAAACTCAATTATGTTAAAATCAATTCTACCAAACTCAATTCTGCTAGAATCAATTCTGTTCACCGTTAATCCAAACACACCATAAGGCTTTGTTTGGATTGATGGAATCAGATGGAGCGGAGTGGAATGGAATGGAATAAAATGATATTCCGTTGTTTGGATAATTTAAAAACGGATGGAGCGGAGCGGAAATGAGTGGTATGGATTCCATTCCATTCCATCACTTACCACCATATTCCTTCCCCTCCAATTTGAGCGGAATGAATAATTTATCTTATTCCGTTCTAAAATTTCCAAACAATGGAATGGTACATTCGTTCCGCTCCATTCCACTCCGCTCCATCCCACTCCGCTCTATTCCATTCCGCTCCGTTCATTTCGTGATATCCAAACATACCCTAAATGACCATACATTTCTCTCGAGTTTCAAGGAAATCTTTAATTTTCTTAATACCATCATTAGCCTCATTGAATACAAATAATATAATTATTTGTATTTGATATCCACTGTACGAATATGTACGTGGATATTCATATATCTAAAGTGGTATATTTTTTAAAATGAATTTATGTTTATAAAATATTTTAAAATTATATAAAATATATGTCTTCTATTTTTTTTAGTGCAGGTATGGATATTTACATGTTTGGATACCATTATAGTTGTTTATATCTATTAACTAACTATAGATGATAAATATCTAATTATCTTAGAGAGAAATATATGTATATTAAAATGACACCGACACCCCGTTTATTTTTTATTTTAGATATGTAATAACCTTCTTTAAATTTATTTATACTAACAAATATACATATATGACAGACAAACAACCATAAATAAATATCATTTATACTTACAATTTTTAGCCGTCACTTAAAATTAAAAGGAGGGTTGATACATTTTAATAGGCTTATGAGAAAATAGTTCATATTTTAAAATATAAAAAAGTGAGTGTCATTTTAATAAACTCAATAGGATTGAGTGTAAATTCCCCATTATTTTATTTAATTAGTTGCATGTCTCATCATGCCTCGTGGAAAATTTCATCTACAAATAATATAGATACTTATTTTTTGCCTTCACTAGATAAGACCAAGTCTACTCCAGCTATTTGAGTGATTTGAATATATCTAATTAAACCAAATAAAACTCTCCAACTTACATTTGTTTATGAATGAATGAATCATTTATTTTATGAAAGAAAACATGGAGAACAAAGTCATGCTTTTATTTTTTATTTTTAAAGTAAGTCTCGAGATCGAGACCATCGATCAAATAACAAGAGGAATAAAATGGCCCAACTTGATAGAGATATTATTTTAGTGAAGCACATTTTTAAATTAAAGAGAGAATAATTATTTCAACTAACTCAAGAACTCTTGGATAAAAGAATATCTTTTATCAAAGAGATAATTTGGTGCCCCGTTGCATAATTGGATCAATGCAACCATATATGGTACAACACGCCTCAAAATAGTATAAATATTACTCAGAACAATGAATATATTACTCAAAATAGTTAAAATTCAATATTACTCAGAATTGTGTAAATATTATTTCACAATTAATAATTATTCATAATTAATAGATGTGTACAAATAATGCATATATTATTCATGAATTATGATATTATTACTCGTTTCTAACTAAAATGTTACTCGGAACAATTTAAATATTACTCGTATGAGACTTATGCACCGTACATAAGAATATACCTTATGCACATCAACCTGACCCTTCAGAAACCATTTGGCTAATCACCTAGATAATTTTTCTTGTAATGTGGGGCATGGAAATGCTTTGTTCCCAGAGTTTATGGGAGCTATATATTTTAGCAATGGAGCATGCTATTTCAAACTGGACCAAGTTTTTTCAAGTGACTCAAGTCTTGTGGTATTGGCTTATGACAAGTCCTCCCTTGTTTCTTGTCGTATAAGAAACAGGTGGAAAAATTGTTTGATTGGAATGAGGTCTAAATCCTTTTTGCTTACCTGCTTTTAATGAGAGGGCAACGATTATGCAGATACATTTGCTAACGTAGGACTAGCAATTATAGATTATACTTGATGGAAAGATATTCATGCTATTAGAGTTATAGAATGCTTTGCATTTTCTCGTTAGGTTTACATTTGTGTAAAAACTCACACATTACAATGTTGCAGTTCTAGAGCTATATACAAGACTAAATCTTAACAGAAAATGTAACAAATTTAATAACTCCCTAACAAACTAATACATGTGTACAATTACAATATATAAAAAACTACTTCTAATACATGCGGACACGTCTTTCAATTTTCATACGAAAATATTAGGTCTTTTTAACTTTAAAATCTGTTAGCTGGTGTATATATATATATATATATATATATATATATATATATATATATATATATATATATATATATATATATATATATATATATATATATATATATATATATATATATATATATATATATATATATATATATATATATATATATATATATATATATATGCAAAGAAGCCTTCAAAGACTAGAAAGATAAGAGAATCTCTTATCCCACTCTTTAGGAGTTCTTACACACCATATACGTTTTTAAAAATACTCAGTTTTTGGAGGTGTACCTTTGGAAGCATTTTTTTATTTAAAGTTGATTTGTTTCGTAGGTGCATCTACGGAACGTTCTCTTAACTGAATTATTTTGAAGTTTTTCCCAACGTTTGCCCGTTTAAACTACTTCCATAGATGTAGTTCTGGAAAATTTAAATTTGGAGAAAAAAGGTGGTTCTTAATGTGTATCTTCAAAAGTGGGGGACATAAATAAAATTGCGCCAGGTGCCTAAGGCTATGTTTGTGAGTTTGGAGAGGAGGGGAGGGGAAAGCTTCCGAAAATGAAATTTTATATAGAAAAATATTTGACATTTTTTGAAAAAATGATTTTGTTTAGAATGATAAAAGAGTCATTATCATTGATAAATATTTATTTTTCGAAATACTATAACAACCTAAAAGATATTTGGAAAATTTATGTAAGCCTTCCAAAACCTTCCAAAGCCCTCTTTCAATACAATTTTTGAGTTATCCTATTTTATGGGGTTTTTGGTGTAATGAATAAAATCAAACTCTCCAAAACCCTCCAACCCAAAATCTTTTTATTTCTTTCACCTAATTCTTCCTATTTTCTAAAATCCTCCCCTCCCTTCTCCTCCAAACTCGCAAACAAAACCTAAGATTATAGAGTGATGGATTGAGATATTCTCAAAGATAAACAATAGGTAAAAAGAGAGCTCAAGAGCCCAACCAGCGGAAATTATCAAAATAACAAAAAACTAAAAAAAAAACGTCATTAACACCATCAATGGGTACTAATCTAGATCTCATAAATAATAACCAAAATCAACAACGTAACATCCTCCAAAAATATTGAAAGCATCACAATCCCATTAAAACAAATCCAATTTAAAATGATATGTTTCTTTAGTTTAATTAGTAGTCTTTGAGTTTTAGTAGTGATTATTATTGAACCTAAATTCCATTATTTAGAATTCAACCAAAATAATAAAAAGAAACTAGGGACAAATTTTCCATCTGTTTAGTCTTATATTTAACTTATAACTTGAGGGATTAGACAATACATTTGCTGGCTGGATAGTCAGTTTATTAATTAAAAAAACTCAATAGGTGAGACTTGCTAATCCCAATTAACAAAATTTAAAACATGATGATAGGTATACATGATGGTGAGTCTATATAAAGTAAGCAAATGCATCAAGCCTAAGCATACATACTTATTGAGTCATAGTATAATAATATTACACATTGAGCCTGAAAATGGGTAGCATAGCAAGAACATGGAGAGAACTTAGTGGCCAAAGTAAGTGGAAAAGTCTATTAGATCCACTAAACATTGACCTTCGTAGGTATGTCCTACACTATGGACAATTTGCTCAATCTACATATGATGCTTTCAACTTTGAAAAGTTATCTAAGTATGCTGGTAATTGTCTTTATTCTAAAAGGGATTTCTTTTCCAAGGTTCATTTGGAAAACAATAACCCTTTTAAGTATACTGTAACCAAGTATCTGTATGCAACATCCAAAGCAAGTGATAGTGAATCCTTTCTCTTGAGGTCATTTTCAAAGGATGCTTGGAGCTTGGAGTCAAATTGGATAGGGTATGTTGCTGTTGCCACTGATGAAGGTAATATTGATGTCATTTCTTATAAGTTATAACAGTTTGCAACTAATACTAACCTAGCACCGACACGTAGGAGTATGTGTGTCGCGGTATCCGACACACATTGATATCCGACATGCGTCGGTGTCAGACACTTGTATGATACTCGTACGATATATGTCTAAAAAGTCAGATAAATGTCCGAAAAGTTAAACAAATATCTTTAAAAATATCTTTTAAAACTCTTAGAATCGGTGTCAAGCACTCGTATAACATTGATACCACACTTGTCATACAAGGTTTAAAGTAGAATTTGTGTTTTCTTTTCTTCAACACACCTTAAACATTTTTTCACAAATCTCACCCACGTTTAAAATCATTAAACATGTATTCAACCAAAGTTATCAATAAAATATTAATATTTCTTCAATAATAGATAGATAAATGATGATTAATTACTATGATATAAAATGGATCGGTGTCCTATGTTTTTGCGACATTATCGTTGTTAGAATGTCTGTGTTATGTCGTGTTCCGGTGACAGTGTCAAAATCCGTGATTCACATAGATACTAACAAACTTGTAACTGTTTTTTAACAAACTTCAACTATATTTAACAGGTAAAATAGCATTAGGGAGAAGGGACATAGTTGTTGCTTGGAGAGGAACAATTCAAGGTTCAGAGTGGGTTACCAATTTTCATTTAGATTTGGATCCTGCTCCACTAATATTTGGTAGTGAATCTCTTGCACAACTACACAATGGTTTTTACTCTCTTTATACTTCCGCTAATAAGAATTTACAAAGTGCCAGAGATCAGGTAATTAATTATATAGTCTTATGCATATGTATATATATTATTAGTTTGTTTTATTTTTTTAATTTATTTATTGTGAATAAAAAATATAAAGGTTCTAAACGAGATTAGAAGACTTGTGGAGCTATATAAGGATGAAGAAATCAGCATAACTATAACTGGACACAGTTTAGGTGCTGCACTTGCAACTATAAATGCTGTGGACATAGTTACTAACAAATTCAACATCCCTAAAGACCAACCTCAAAAAGCATGTCCAGTAACAACCTTTGCGTTTGCTTCCCCTCGTGTTGGAAACTCAAGTTTTGCAAAGATTTTCTCCGACTTCAAAAATTTGAGAGCTTTGGTTATTCGAAATGAGACGGATGTTGTTCCGAAAAGTCTCTTACTTGTGTATTATGCGGTTGGAGAGGAATTGTTAATCGATACAAGGAAATCTAAGTACTTGAAAAGTGGGGTTAGTACACATAACATGGAGGTTTATTTGCATGGAGTTGCGGGAACACAAGGGAGTAAAGGAGGGTTTAATTTGGAGGGGGTTCGGGATATTGCACTTGTGAATAAAAGTAATGATGGTTTGAAAGATGAATATAATGTGCCTGGAAGTTGGAGGGTTGTTGAGAACAAGGGTATGGTTCAACAATCTGATGGTATTTGGAAGCTTATGGAAGAACATAATGATGATATTCTAGCAATTCGTGCAAAGGTGTAACAATTTAGCATTGTCTTGGTTGTTGTGTTTATGTATTTCAAGTTTGCATTCTTGTTTTCGTTTGGTGAATTGTATGCTTTATCTTGATTGAGTCTTGTTTACATTTAAGCCTTAATTACATTTAAGTCTTGTTTTTTACTTGTTGAAAAAGATCTAATGAATTTTTTTAAACAAAGGAAAATATCTTAAAAAGGAAAACGAAGTACAAAGGTTGAAGGGACAAAAATAGAACAATGTGTTGTGTCGAAAACTCAAACACTTTGAAAACTTTAGATCTTAGTATATTCGTAGAGAACAAGAGATTAAAGGCAAGAAACCACTACCAACACTGGGGAGCAACAAGATACAAATCAGAATTGAAACCACCCGAAAGAAACCGAGTCTCAGCACCAAAACAACAAAACACCAAAAAATGGTCAGAGCCAACCGTTGGCGAACCGGAAAATACAGACCAAAAACATTGAATAAACAAATCCCCAGCGAGAACCCAACTGGCGAAACAAAACAAAAACTCCACAACCCCGGAGGACGACAGCAACATTAAAAAATACTGTGCATTGCGACTCTAAAAGGGTGATGCAAAGAATTTATACTCTAGTCGCACCACCAACAACTATATCAACATGATGGAAGGTGGTGATTGTTTCAGGTAGAGGAGAAGAAAAACATTTAGAGAGAAGATCGAGAAAAAAAATCTTTTAAGAAAAGGGAATAATTTCTGGAAGACTAAGATAGGTTGAAGCTACGATGATCAATCGTGGTTCATGAATTCTACTTAATCAAATTACATCAATGAATTAAAATAATATAGTTTTTTATTTTAAAAAATATTAGATTTAAATAATTTTTTTAAAATATATATATTTAATTTTCTAGAATATAAATAGTTTTCATTAAGAATTTTTTATTTTATTTTCAACAAATAATATTTTAGATAAAAATAGCTCTAATTTTCCTTTCAAAAATAAATTACAATTTTTGTTGATTTTCAAAAATTGTATCTTTTATATAAAAAAAATTTCAAAAAAAATTATAAAATGTTAAGCAAAAAAATAAATATTTTTTTATATAATTAGTTAAAAAATTTAAAATAGTTTTTATATTAAATTTAGTTAACTAAATTATTTATAATATTTATTTCACTTTATTGACTATTTAAATAGTTTTTTTTTTTTTTTTAATTTAATGCAACTCAGTTGGGGATAGAGAAAATAGATGATGCTTTGGCAATGTAAAATATGTTTATAATGTCAATCAATCACCACCATGTATCTAATTAAACTATTCTTTTATTTTAAATGTAATTTAATAACATGACAAATTAATTACTTTTTATTAGATGACAATGTAAAACTATATTACACTGTCAGTACACTACCTTTTAATTCTTGGGGATATAGGGTAAGTTAACCATATTTCTTTTACACCTTTGAAAAGATAAACCAACTATATTCGGTTTAGGCATTGTGTCAGTTCGATTCGAGTCCACGGGTTGTCGGTTGGCTATAAAGGGTTGGAGCAATTTACTTATGTTGGGTTCGAGATTTTGTCTTGCCACCTTCCAAATTATCTTTGGCACCCTCCAAAAGTGTTGAAAAGACCAAAATGTCCAACAAAAATCATTTTCTACATTTTTTAAAAACTACGGAGACAACCGGAAATTTCAAATATTTGGGAGATACCGGAAATTTGAGCAGTATACCGGAGATTTCATGAAAACAAGTAGTTTCTGGTATTTTTATCAAATTTCCGGTATTTTTTTTACCGAAAATTGTGAAATTTCTTGTCTTTTGTACCAGAAAGTTTAAAATTTACGATATTTTGTATTGGAAATTTCACAATTTCCGGTATCTTTATAAATTTTTAAAAATACCGTAAATTTTGAAATTTCCAGTATTTTTTCCATTACTGGAAAATTTTGAAATTTCCGATATTTCTATTTTAAAAAAAAATGCTATTTATCTTATATTTTCCGGTATATTTTTAATTTTTTTCAGTGAGGACTAGAGGCAGGGATAGTACTGTTGCGAGTCAGGCCATTGATAGAGTCGATGCTCGTGCTCGGGATGATGCTGAGGAGGCTGGTACGTCAGTCTTACGTGCTGGACGCGTTCCTCCGACCAATTCTAACTAGAAACAGAAGGTTGAGCAGGCGGGTAGAGGATTTCGTGCACCTCGGCGCCGGGGTGGTAGAGCTTCCACTACTGTGGACGGTTAGGTGCATCAGGATGAGGTTGATGTGGTTGAGCCGGAGGTTGTTGTTCGGGAGTCGGTGGCTATTACAGAGGAGGCGGAGGCCACTACTGAGGAGCAGGTACCTTTTGCTGACGAGGAGGTGTCTAGGGTTGAGGAGCCGGTGACTGTGGTTGAGGAGGGGTGCGGAGGAGCGGGTGGTGCATGATACTACCACACCACAACTGCATCTACTGAGCCATCAGTACACACTGATGAGGCTTTTCCAGGAGGACCTTCTGACAGGTCTGTTTTGCTAGGATATGCTGACCATGTCGCTCTTAGGATATGGCAGGACGAGGTATGTAACATTGCTTAATTTTTATTATGCAATTTGATTTATACTATTGTGTTTTAATTTTTTTATTGTATTTTTTTGTTACAGGAGCGTCCAGTGCTGAATGTCACTTTGCACGGGTCGAAGTTGGAGAACTTCCTCGAGAGACTGATGCTTGAGGAGGTGGCGAACATAGTTTGAGAGTTTCATTTGTTGGACTTTACTGGATGCTTGTTGATGCGAGTATAGGGCAAACAACAAAAAAGATTTGGAAATATTGATCCGGGAATTATCGTCCACAGAGATGGAGAGATGCCATTCAATAGTTTCTATGGTTTCGAGCTCGGGATTGAATGAGCAAAAAGTAAACAAATATATAGACAGTAAAAGAATAAACACATTCTTAGAAGAGAAATAACTTATCAGGAATGTAAATATATTCACTCTTCACAAACATACACTTACCAACCCGTTATACTCAACCTACGATACTCATCTATGTTATCACGTATCTCTCACATAAGCGTCCATCTCTGGAGCACAAACGAGATCATCTCACAACTAAGGTTATCTCTAACGCAAAGTCACGAGAACATCCGTGTTCTCGCGTCGGCGATCTCTCGCGCGCCGCTCAAACACGAAAGCATTACGTACAGATACCCACATTGAATGATAGCTCTAAATCTATCTCTAGAGTTCAAAACCAACAGATTATCATCCTAGATAAGGATTCAAGAAGTTTATCTCTAAAGCACCCCAAATCCCCAGCATAGAGCAAAAATCCAGGATAATATCAACACAGATTTGTAAAGCAAGTTAAACATAACATTATAATCGGTAAATATACATAAGATTCAAGTAAATATACAGACAAAACCCAACCAAAGAGAAATACACAAAGAAGAAGAGAAATGAACCGAAAATCTCCCGGTTTGTCAGCTCCGTTCGACGCTCAATCCACCCCCAATCATCCAAATGCAACCTCCGAAGTTGTTTTCTAAGCTAATTTTGATCTAAGAATGAAAATGATGGAGTTGGGACTAAAACTTTCCCAAAACCATAACCCTAAAATGTCTCAAATGAAGAAATATAAAGAAAATTCTGCGCAGGTCCGCTCAGCGGACCTCCTCCGCTCAGCGGACTCAAAATTGCATCCAGCCTCTGATTTGCTCCGCTAGAGCTCCGCTCAGCGGACCCCCTCCGCTTAGCGGATGACAGCAAAAGTGAAATCTTGTTTTCGCCATAAGTTGAGAACCGTAACTCCGAATTGCGTCTGGTTTGAAGCGTTGGAAAGCTTATTCAATGCTCTATCCAATAATGAATTAATGGAAACCAAAATGATAATTTTTATCATCCTTATTTTGAGCCTTATTCTTTGATGAATTGGTAGAATTTGCATTCTTGAAGCTTAGCCTTTGGTCTTTATTACTCAATGCTCCAAAGATGCATGAATACCTATAAAATGAATGGAAAACTATTAATTGGTATAAAAATGAATCAAAAACACAAGTATGCACATCTTTACACAAAAGTTAGGATTTTATTACAAAAATCATAAGAATAGAATCGATAAGTGCAACAAATATATACTCAAAATATCGACATTTTGACACTTATCAAACTCTCCCCAACTTGAAACTTTGTTTGTCCTCAAACAATGTCAAATAAATCAAAGAATTAAAAGTAATAAACCAAAGAATTGTGAATCAACAAGTTTTGAAAAACCAAAAACAAATGTATGGCTCAATATAAAAACGTATAAACAAAGTAAATACTTACCACTATACTACAATGACAACTTATAAATGAAACTAATCCTAAGTAAAAAAATCATGCAAAACATTCTAAACCAATACATGCTATCTCATGAATCACACCTAGCAAAATTTCATCAATGGATGAAGAACACACAAAGGTGGGGGACTTTTAACACTCATCCAACAATCTTGCAAACAAAAGATTAAATTATGCATTCATCCAAAAATCACATAGAAGATACAAAAGCAAGAATCACAAGGACTTTTCAAGGTTGTAATGTGGCTTGGTTAACAAACAAGGGATATGTCCTAAGGCTAATCGAAACAAAAACTTGCCTAAACCTAAGGGAGTGATCAATCCACCAAAGATTCAAACAACACAATTCCGATCAAACTTCTTCCTTAACCACAAGTTTCTCAAACCAATCACAATACTTATTAGCACAATTATTCACTTCTCGTTTCTTTTTCTTTTTCAAAACTTTTTCATTTTTTTTTCTTTCTTTTTATTTTCTTTTCACTTTTTCTTTTCTTTTCTTTTTCTTTTTAACCTCATAGCAACAACCAAATAAGTACATAATCATTTTTCTCCCCAACTTGAATTCAACCACATCATCATGTGAATACTCCCTACTTTCTAAGGCAAGGAAAAAATTCATACCAAAAATCATGAGTGAGGTTTCAAGAAAACAAAAAATCAATCATCCATGCAAAAATGAGAACTAAACACTCAAAGATAAGCATTTAGCAAAAACAACATGGATATTGACAAAAAGCTCAAAAGGGTTAACAAATGATCACACACTCACAAGGTGATTTGACTATTTGGTTTTGGTAGTTGTGCTCAAAATGAAACAAAATGCCTTGATCCTTTTCATGCTTTCATAAAATCAACATAAACAAAAGATTAAGCATAATAAAATCCAGTTAAAACAAAGATTGTGGCCTCCAACATATGTGAATAATGGAAAGCTTCCTCACATTTATGGTTTGAGAACTAAAGTGATTCAATCAACAAGCAAGTAATGCAAAAGAATGAATGGTATGGTAATTGTACAAATGAAAAGTTTCCTAAACATGTTATGCTATAGAAAGCGATAAATGAGTACCTTGAATGATACAACTTCAAAAACAATACCCTACCATACATTCGCAAGTTGAAACACTCAAGCTTTGGAAAATCACCTAAAAAATATTCGAATTACCGACAAAATTCGAGTACAAACAACCAATAAAAGAATTAGAAAAATAAAGCTAGTATCTACTACTAAATAGCCTTGGTGAAAGTGGGAAAAAGGAGTGAACCAATTGGAATAGGAACCCAACTGGTACAGAGCAGAAAAACAAAATTTTACTGTCATCGCTTAGCGGAGCTTGGCTCGCTTAGCGGATGACAGAGAAACCAGAAAAATCAGAACAGAAACACGTGTTCCAATTTTCCTCCACTTCACCTAAATACTTCTTAATCCTAATTATAAACAACATTTACAACAGTTGGGGTGCCTCCCAACAAGCGCTTGTTTTACGTCGTTAGCTCGACGCCTTTAATGTTTCGGTGTTTGGAAAGTAGCTTCCTTCCGTCATGCCATGGTGACGTCTCACCGCACAAGCCTAAAGAAAGTGTCCTAACCAAAGCACTCAACAAACGTTATAGGTACAAATATATACAAAAACTTCACAAACATAAAAACGAAAGTATACAACTATATACACAAACAAACACATATGCACAAGTATGGAACACAAACAACTATTATCATGCAAAAAGGAAAAATTTGTGAATGTAAACAAGTAAACATATACAAGTGAAACTATACAATATATACGATATATACAAAGCTCAAGACCATATAAACTATTGCGATGCAATTCAACAACCATCCCCGGCAATGACGCCATTTTGTTGATGCGAGTATAGGGCAAGCAACAAAAAAGATTTGGAAATATTGATCCGGGAATTATCGTCCACAGAGATGGAGAGATGCCATTCAATAGTTTCTATGGTTTCGAGCTCGGGATTGAATGAGCAAAAAGTAAACAAAGATATAGACAGTAAAAGAATAAACACATTCTTAGAAGAGAAATAACTTATCAGGAATGTAAATATATTCACTCTTCACAAACATACACTTACCAACCCGTTATACTCAACCTACGATACTCATCTATGTTATCACGTATCTCTCACATAAGCGTCTATCTCTGGAGCACAAACGAGATCATCTCACAACTAAGGTTATCTCTAACGCAAAGTCACGAGAACATCCGTGTTCTCGCGTCGGCGATCTCTCGCGCGCCGCTCAAACACGAAAGCATTACGTACAGATACCCACAGTGAATGCTAGCTCTAAATCTATCTCTAGAGTTCAGAACCAATAGATTATCATCTTAGATAAGGATTCAAGAATTTTATCTCTAAAGCACCCCAAATCCCCAGCATAGAGCAAAAATCCAGGATAATATCAACACAGATTTGTAAAGCAAGTTAAACATAACATTATAATCGGTAAATATACATAAGATTCAAGTAAATATACAAACAAAACCCAACCAAAGAGAAATACACAAAGAAGAAAATAAATGAACCGAAAATCTCCCGGTTTGTCAGCTCCGTTCGACGCTCAATCCACCCCCATCATCCAAATGCAACCTCCGAAGTTGTTTTCTAAGCTAATTTTTATCTAAGAATGAAAATGATGGAGTTGGGGATAAAACTTTCCCAAAACCATAACCCTAAAATGTCTCAAATGAAGAAATATAAAGAAAATTATGCGCAGGTCCGCTCAGCGGACTCAAAATTGCATCCAGACTCTGATTTGCTCCGCTGGAGCTCCGCTCAGCGGACCCCCTCTGCTTAGCGGATGACAGCAAAAGTAAAATCTTGTTTTCGCCATAAGTTGAGAACCGTAACTCCGAATTGCGTCTGGTTCGAAGCGTTGGAAAGCTTATTCAATGCTCTATCCAATAATGAATGAATGGAAACCAAAATGATAATTTTTATCATCCTTATTTTGAGCCTTATTCTTTGATGAATTGGTAGAATTTGCATTCTTGAAGCTTAGCCTTTGGTCTTTATTACTCAATGCTCCAAAGATGCATGAATACCTATAAAATGAATGGAAAACTATTAATTGGTATAAAAATGAATCAAAAACACAAGTATGCACATCTTTACACAAAAGTTAAGATTTTATTACAAAAATCATAAGAATAGAATCGATAAGTGCCACAAATATATACTCAAAATATCGACATTTTGACACTTATCAATGCTCCCTGACGATGTTGGACGCCCCTCTATTATCAGCTTTAGTAGAGAGATGGCACCCGGAGACATCATCCTTCCATCTTCCATTCGGGGAGATGACGGTGACTCTGGATCATATGCATTCGCTATTTCACCTTCCTATTGCTGGTACGTTTTTTACACCAGTTCATAGGGACCATGCGACGGCGGTGCACATGATGATTGATGCATTAGAGGTTGATGAGTTGGTTGTGCTCAAAGATTTTGGTGACACTCGGGGCTTTCACCTCAGGATGTCTTGCTTGAGAAAGGTTTATCAACAGCTTGTCAATGCGGAGAGGTACAAGGTTGCCGCTAGGGCGTACATGCTACACCTTGTGGCATGTACTCTCTTTGCGGACAAGTCTGCATATTATATAGATGCACGCTATCTTACTCTTTTCAACAACCTTGATACCCCGTGTTGGGCTAAGGGAGTGGCTACTTTGACGATGCTATACACGCCGCTAGATGTCGCATCTCGCTTGCTGGTTATCTGAGCTTGTTATAGGTATATATTCTTACATGTTTTTTTTTGTGTTTTATTATATTTTACATGGGCTTGATTTTTTTATGCAGTGTTGGATCTACAAGCATTTCCCTCGCATTTGTTAGCAGAGAACCCACCGTTGTGCCGGTGCTGACCCTTGTGCAATGAGGTGGAAGACCAGACAGACTCTTCAAGGAGAGGCACCTTTGATGGAGTACAGGCGAAGGTTGTATGCTCTGACGCTGGATGATGTCATCTAGACACCGTATACAGGTCACCGCAAGCATCTTCCTTTTGATGTATCTTCTTTATATCTAGGGTATGTCAAATGGGAGAGCCATGTGCATCCCACGGTCGGTCCCAGAGGCTCCAGCTGGTGGCATTGATCGCTGATTTCAAAGTCACATCCTCAGCTCCCCCGGGAGATCATGGATACAACTGTTACAGTTCAACGGTCGGGGCAGTGTCAGGATGGATATTTGGAGTGGTTCCTCAGAGTGTCCCACCCTAGGGTCAGCCCCCCATCTTCCACAGCATCTGATGTTCCAGGGCCTTCAGGTACCAGGTCTTCTTCACCACCACCACCTCCACCTCCCGCTGATGACCAGGACAGCCGCCTGCAGTACATCGCAGTTCACTTGGATAGCCTCATGGGTCTGGTGAACCCTGGTGGTGAGGTCCACAGTATTTTAGCTAGGTTGGCGGATGTTGCCTGTGGAGGACATATGTAGATTTATTTTGTTTTCATTGTATTATTTGTATATTTTGTATGAATATCTTATGTGTGAACATCTTTTTTATTGCATAATCTTTTTTTTACTAGTACATGTTTCGAGTAGATTCCGAACATCAATTGACAAATAACAAACAAACATAGTTAACAAACATCAAATGACAAACAACAAACAAGCATAAATAGTACTCCGAAACAAGAAAACCTAGGCACTATCGGAAGATTCTGGACGAATCAGACACTTCAGTATGTCGTCAACAGATCTTTGGATCTGCACAGCCAATTCGATCGGACCTTTAGTTATCCTACGGCGAAATGATTTCCACATGGCCTTCGCATCTTCATCATTCTTCATCTCGATTAAGTTGTATTTCACCCTTCCATGTGTATTAATCCAGTCCTTCCGAAACTCGATCTTTGTCACCCTTTTGTTATCAGAATCAGGCAGCAAATTGTTCAACGTTTCTTTCAAGGTGGCAAAGAATTCAGGCCCATCTGAAATCTTGGTTTGAACAGCAGGGTTGCGGCCATTGAAATACACTTCAACATTAATAAAATACTAAGGAAGAGGCATTTTGTTGAAATGATGTGTTATCCGATAACCCTAAGACCCTTATTTATACAAATGGTGGTGTAATATAGACCACAAAATGTATCGGTGCAATCAGGACCCTCCAAAAATGTCGGCAAAATTTCAACCGTTTAAAAAACAAAAATTGAAACATACCGTAAATTTAGTTTATTTGAAATTTCCGGTATATCAGAAATTTGAAAATTCTGGTATACCTGAAATTTCAAAATTCCGGTATACCGGAAATTTCAAATTAACTAAATTTCCGGTATGGTGTACCGGAAATTTCAAATTAACTGAATTTCAGGTATTTAATACCTAAAATTTTGTAGTGCTTACCAGAAATTTGTTTCGGAAATTCTTTGTTTTTCACATTTTTTAACATAAATAAAATTGGATTAAAAAAATTGGAGGGTGGCAGGTCAAAAAAAAGGTGACAAGTTAATTCCTCGCTGAGTTCAGCTTATATGGGCCTTCTATCCCCACCTCGTTCAAGTCCAAAGTTTCCTAAACCTAAATCTTCATGTCAATAGATCATGGGGTATGTGCAATTTTCTAATTATTATGTTCTAATATCGTAAAGATTCTTTTGATTGAAACAAACTTGATTAGGTAATCGTTGTATAATATCTTTTATTTTACTATTTATTTACTCTTTTTATTATTTATTTATTTATTAAAGGTGTTATATATAACAATACTGTTATGAAATTAACTAAAACTATATAGAGATCAAAGAGAGGTAGAGAAGAAAGAGAGCAATATTATCTTATCTTATTTCAAGTGTGCTTTACATTGTAATATGGGTCTCTATTTATAGGACTCAAGGGAGATAGAAAATCATACATATTAAACACATATTAAGTATGGAATAGGAAGATGAAGAACTAGGAGATGGATGGACATCCACTAACATAAATATTCATAACACTCCCCCTTGGATGTTCATTGAGGATATGCCTCGTTAAAACCTTACTAGAAAAACCCAGTGGGAAAAATTCTAGTGAAGGAAAAAGAGTACAATATCCTTTGAATGTGAATTGCCTCGTTAAAAACCATACCAGGAAAACCCAATGGGACAAAACTATGGTGAAGGAAAAAAGAGTGCAAAACATATGTATTTCTCCCCCTCATGCAGACATTTACATGTGAGACGATATTCTTTGTAGTCGTTGCTTAAAATGTCTTCTTCGAAGTGACTTCATGTAATGGTAATAGTTATGCAGGATTTTATGAAGTTGTTGCCATTATTTTTTTCATAGATCTCCATGAAATGATTGTACCATCACATGTAAATAAATAGCCTCTTGCTGATCTACCATTGTGAGAATCTGACAAGTAACATGCATCTCTAAGATAACGAAGTATATGTTTGACCGTTTTCCATTTTCTTCGTGTAGGTGAATAATTCTATCTTACTTATAGATTGACCGCAAATGATATATCATGATGTGTATATTTAGCAACGTGAATTAGTACTCCAATTGTACTAAGATATGGTACTTCAGGACCAAACAATTTTGTATCCTTTTCTCGAGGCCTAAAAAGATCTTTCTCCACATCTAATGATCTAACAACCATATTTGAGTAGACAACATGTGACATTTGTCCATATATAATCATTTCAACATTTTTTTATATAGCCTTCTTGATGTACAAATATTCTTTTGTCCACATGCAAAATTTGCAAACCTAGACATATTTTGTCTTTTCTAGGTCCTTCATCTCAAACTCTTTATTTAAGCAATTTATAGCTTTTGGAATCTCTTCAGGAGTTCCAATAATAGTTATGTCATCCACATAGACAACTATTATTGCAAATACTTTTCCACATCATTTTATGAAAATACAAGGTCAAATTGAGCTATTAGTATATTCATCATTTAGTAAATATTCACTGAGGCGATTATATCACATGCATCCAGATTCTTCATGTGCTACAAGGCTAATTAAATATCAAAAATTGATTGAATCCACTACAGGTGAATATCTTTTATCAAAATCAATCTTAGGTCTTTGTGAAAATCATTGAGAAATAAATCAAACTTTATATCATTCTTATTTTCCTTTTACACAAAAACTCCTTTATATCACATTAGTTTCACACCTTGAGGTGTTCGGACTACAGGTCCAAAAGTGAGTTACTTGTAAAGTGAGTTTAATTCTTCTTTAATTGAATATATTCATTTTGGCCAATTCTCACTTAGTCTACAATCTTTAATAGACTTTGACTCATGATCCTCGTTATCATTGATTTTTTTAGCGCTATATTGTATACAAAGACATTGTCAATATTGACTTTATTTGGTTATCTCAATTTTGATTCCATTCCATTTCATCCATGACATAATTTATCGAGATCTCTTTATTTCATATTTCAAGTACTTACTTTGTTCTTCTGGAACGGAAAATTAAATTAGGTCAAAGTGCTCTTAGCATTTTCATATCCTCACTTGGGTCATCTTTAGTTTCTTTTCTTAGTAGAGGACTTTTAACATTGGAACCGACTTTCATACCACGCTCCAGGCACAACAATAACTCATTTGCAATATTATATTATCCAATAGGAGCTTTGAGTAGAGTATTATCAGCTGATAATTTATTTCATAAATTTGAGTTATGAAGAATAAAAACTTGACAAGCTTAATTACATGCGCTCTTAGTTAAAATCAAGTTAAAATCATTTTCACTTACGTGTTTTACTATCTCTGTCGTGTTTTCAGTTTGCATTCTCTATCGTGTCTCCGATTTGCATTCTTCATCGTGTCTTCTTGCAATAGGTAATACATTTCTCTCTTTATTTTCTCTCCCTCATACGTTGCAACACTAACTTCATTTCTTATTCATTTTCACTTTCGTCGTGTCTTTGCTTTGCGCTAGTACGTTTTGTTGGGTTAAATATTATATTCATCCAAGTCCTACATCGGGTAGTAGGAAGAAAATAGAATTTGAGTAATAATATAAATAGAGATAGGTAGTTTGAGTTTTCTACACAACAACAAAATATAGTTTTTTTGGTATATTTGGGATTTGGGTAGTTGTGTGTCTAAAGAAGGTTTTCTATTTTTCCGTTCAAAAATAGTTTGTTGAGAGGGTTTTCTATTTTTCCGTTCAAAAATAGTTTGTTGAGAGAATTTTCTATTTTTCCGTTCAAAAAAAAGTTTGTTGAGAGGGTTTTCTATTTTTCCGTTCAAAAATAGTTTGCTGAGAGGGATTGCAATTTTTCGTTCAAAATTTGTAGTTGAGGGAGGGTTTGCAATTTTCCGTTCAAAAATTACAGTTGAGAGAAGGTTTGCAATTTTTTTGTTCAAAAGTTTAGAGAGGGTTTGCAATTTTTCCGTTCAAAAATTGCTCTTGAGAGAGGGTTTGCAATTTTTCGTTCAAAAATTGAGTTGAGAGAGGGTTTATAATTTTTCCGTTCAAAAATTGAAATTAGGGTTTGCAATTTTTCTGTTCAAAAATTAAAATTAGGGCTGGCAATGAACCACACTAACTCGAAAATAGTTCGAAACTCGATTCGAAAATTAAATCGATGAACTAGGTTCATGAACCAAATGAGCTGAGTATGAGCTAAAAACTAAGTTCGTTAACTAAATGAGCTGAGCTTGAACTATACATAGTTCGACTCGTTAGGTTCATGAGTCAACTCGATTATGTATGAGATAAATTATATTAACTTTAAGAGTAGGTTTAAATATTTGCTCTAAATCTTAGTATCATATTTTATTTTAATCTAACGGTTTTAATTGATAATTTATATTCTCTAGTGAGCAAAATATTTCTACAAATAATTATACAAATAAACATCATATAAATTTCAATCTTATAGCTTTTATTTTATTTCTATATTTTTGATTTAAAAAATATTCATTTAAAATGTCAAATGTATATGTAACAAAATAGACTTTAAAAATTAATTTTTAAGTCCGTGAAATAAGCGAGTTAAACCTAACAAGATAAACCTAACGAGCTGAATCGAGATGTTCGTGAACTTCTAACAAGTCGAGTTTGACCTGAAAAAAAGTTCGAGATAAACTCGAACTCGAACTCAAACTCGGCCAATTCTTAACGAGTCGAGTTTGAGCTGGAAAAAAAATTCGTCATCAACTCGAACTCGAACTCGAACTCGGCCAATTCTTAACGAGTCAAACTGAGCTGAGGCGAGTTCGACTCGACTCGACTCATTTCCAGCCCTAATTAAAATTTAGAGAGGGTTTGCAATTTTCTCCTTAAAATTGCAGTTTGGAAGGTTTGCAATTTTTTGTTTCCTTTCTTCTTTTATGGGTATGCTTCTGTAAGCATAGAAATTTATTTTTTTGGTATTTTTCATTCACGTTTCTCTCTTTTTCGTTTACTCGCCCTCATGTTATTTTCCCTACACGTTTCTCCCTTTTTCGTTTACTCTCCCTCAACACTGATTTAATATCTTGTTCATTTTCGCTGATTTGCTTTAATGTCGTCTCTTATGTTTGCTAGGTTTATTTTAGTTTCTGGCAGATGCGTTTGTGAAATTTTTCACTATCTCCGTTGTCTCTTTGGTTTGTAACAGGTAGTATGTTTCTCTCTCTTTCGTCCATTGACTCTCCCTCCGTTGCAACACAAACTTTATCTCTTGTTCATTTTCCTTTTTTTGTCGGCTGCGTTTGTGATTTTTCTTCTTCAATTTACAACAGGTAGTATGTTTCTCTCTTTTTTTGCGTTTATGGTCCCCTCCATGGATTTACCTTTTACCAGGTTAACTTCTGTTTCCTATCTTAATAGTATCATGATGTTGTTAAGTTTGAATGTTGTATCCATTAAGCTGAAATGTTTGTTTTATCTTGTATTCTTTAAGCTGAATTGTAACTTTTATGATGAAATGTTTCTTTTACAAATCTAAATATTAAATTCATTAATTAAGTTTCTTTTATATTTGTTTAATTATGAAATATTTCTTTTTCTTGCCGCCGAAGAAAATACCATGGGTATATGGAACTACGTGACCACAGGTCATCGATCCACCAAAGTCACTAATGCTTGTGTCAGCGATTTCAACGAGGTCGAAGAAACTAATCTCTTCTTAGGGTAAGGTTTATGCTAATTATTTGTTTGTTTGTTCATTTGTTATACTACCGACATTAAAATTATCTTTTACTTTGCATTTTAATAAATGCAATCACATACAGATTCTACTATATTCTGCTGGAAATTTGGAGGTATCGTGTTTTTATTAGAATTTTTTTAATGTTATTAGCTATATCTTAGGGTAAGATTTATGCTAATTATTTGTTTGTTTAGCCATTCGTTATACTATCGACATTAAAATTATCTTTTACTTTGCATTTTAATAAATGCAATCACATACAGATTCTCATGTATTCTGCTGGAAATTTGGAGGTTTCGTGTTTTTATTGGAACTTTTCTTTTTTTAATGTTATTAGCTATATCTAGGTGTGCATTAGTCGGCCCAATCAACACAGAGGTCCTGTTCCAATTTTAAAAATGGACCCAAACTTAAAATATAAATACAATTATAATAATTAAAAAAGACACATAAAAATTACAATTATGTATTAATCAATAATATGTTTAATTATAATTATTTTGAGGTCCGACCCTGTGTGCATATTATCTTAGTATATAGTTGAGTGTACATAAATATATTTTCTCTTTACTGCATATATACATGTAAAATATAAATAGGCTATTGTATGTAATATTTATAATTCAAAGAAACAGTAAAAACTTTTTCTTTACTGTATAATTCAAGGACATATGCTATTTATAACTCAATCTCATTTCTAATAATGATTGTAATATTTCGCACCCAGATTAGGACACTTATCTCACATACTTACAAAATGTTGTTAAACTTTTTCCTTTTGTTTCATGTAAAAATTACATGCGCTCCTTGTGATGGTTTTCATTTTGCAAGACATAGAAAGCTTCGGTTTTCCAAAAGTATTACTTGTTATATTGTTGTGTTTAAAAATCTGTTTTTTTTTAATGTACATGCAATATGATGAGATTCATTTGCAGACTGTGAATGATGTTCTCATTTATGGCTGAATTGCTGGACTACAGTTATTCCACCTTCATGTCAGTTTTTATATCGGGTTTTAGTTTTATATTTACCTTAAAATCTTGTTTTCTTTTTATTTGTTTATTTTTTCATTCCATCAAACAGGGTGAAACTTTTGTTGTTCATTTCTACTAAGGATACAAAATAGAAATATTGTGCTAATTATCTTGTTTTCTTTTTATTTGTTTATTTATTCTAGTATCCTTGTGCTAATTATCTATTTATTTTTTCTAGTATTTTTGTATAGCTTGCCTATTCAAGTTTTCTAGCATTCTTATTTTTATGTAGCTTATCCATTACATTTTTCTATCATCTGTGGCAGGATACAAAGTATCATCCTCATGTTAAAACTTACATGATTTCTTTAAAAGACGGATGTTTTGTTGGAGGTTCTTTGTCGCATACTGACTTTGATTATGGAGCTCACTCACTGATCTCAGTTCTTCCACCTCTTGTGGTTTACTTATCATTGGAGTATAAGAGGTCACATACTGCAATGCCGATGTGCATGAAACTATCTCAATTGAAGATGTATGTTGTAGAATAGTAAATTCTATTCAACTAAATTGTGAAGAGTAACTTGTAAATATACTTAGAGTAGTAAAATAGTAAAATATGTAAATGAAATTTAACTAAAAATATTTATAAAATTGAAAAGAAAAGAGTGTATGTGTCATACAATTAGATGAGTTTATTTTCCGAAGCTATCCATTCAAAAATTGCACTTGAGAGAGGGTTTGCAATTTTTCGTTCAAAAATTGCAGTTGAGAGAGGGTTTGTAATTTTTCCGTTCAAAAATTGCAATTGAAAGAGGGTTTGCAATTTTTCTGTTCAAAAATAAAAATTGAGAGAGGGTTTGCAATTTTCTCCTTAATATTGCAGTTTGGAGGGTTTGCAATTTTTTGTTTCCTTTCTTCTTTTATGGGTACGCTTTTGCAAGCGTAGAAATTTATTTTTTTGTTATTTTCCCTACACGTTTCTCCCTTTTTCGTTTACTCTCCCTCATGTTATTTTCCCCACACGTTTCTCCCTTTTTCGTTTACTCTCCCTCAACACTAACTTAATATCTTGTTCATTTTCGCAGATTTGCTTTAATGTCGTCTCTTATGTTTGCTAGGTTTAGTTTAGTTTCTGGCAGCTGCGTTTATGACATTTTCTCTATCTCCGTAGTCTCTTCGGTTTGCAACAGCTAGTACGTTTCTCTCTCTTTCGTCCATTTACTCTCCCTCCGTTGCAACACAAACTTTATCTCTTGTTCATTTTCCTTTTTTTGTCGGCTGCGTTTGTGATTTTTCTTCTTCAGTTTACAACAATTAGTATGTTTCTCTCTTTTTTGCGTTTATGGTCCCTCCTCTCTTGCAACACTAACGTGATCTCTTATTCATATTTACAGACCTGTTTTTCTCTCCCTCCTCCATGGATTTACCTTTACCAAGTTAACTTATGTTTCCTCATTTCTTTTTCTTTCCTTTTAACCAATCGAATAAAGTTGTTAATATACAAATCTTAATAGTATCATGATGTTGTTAAGTTTGAATGTTGTATCCATTAAGATGAAATGTTTGTTTTATGTTGTATTCTTTAAGCTGAATTGTTACTTTTATTATGAAATGTTTCTTTTACAAATCTAAATATTAAATTCATTAATTAAGTTTCTTTTATATTTGTTTAATTATGAAATATTTCTTTTTCTTACCGCCGAAGAAAATACCATGGATATATGGAACCACGTGACCACAGGTCATTGATCCATCAAAGTTACTCATGCTTGTGTCAGCGATTTCAACGAGGTCGGAAAAACTAATCTCTCATTAGGGTAAGATTTATGCTAATTTTTTGTTTGTTTATTCATTCGTTATACAACGGACATTAAAATTATCTTTTACTTTGCATTTTAATAAATGCAATCACATACAGATTCTCCTGTATTCTGCTAGAAATTTGGAGGTATCATGTTTTGTTGGAACTTTTTTTTTTAATGTTATTAGCTATATCTTAGTGTGCATATTATCACATGTTTTTATTGGAACTTTTCTTTTTTAAATGTTATTAGCTATATCTTAGTGTGCATATTATCTCAGTGTATAGTTGAGTGTACATAAATATATTTTCTCTTTACTGCATATATACATGTAAAATATAAATAGGCTATTGTATGTATTATTGATAATTCAAAGAAACAGTAAAAACTTTTTCTTTACTGTATAATTCAAGGATATAGGCTATTTATAACTCAATCTCATTTCTAATGATGATTGTAATATTTCGCTCCCAGATTAGGACACTTATCTCACATACTTACAAAATGTTGTTAAACTTTTTCCTTTTGTTTCATGTAAAAATTACATGCGCTCCTTGTGATGGTTTTCATTTTGTAAGACATAGAAAGCTTCGGTTTTCCAAAAGTATTACTTGTTATATTGTTGTGTTTAAAAATCTGTTTTTTTAAATGTACATGCAATATGATGAGATTCATTTGCACACTGTGCATGATGTTCTCATTTATGGCCGAATTGCTGGACTACAGTTATTCCACCTTCATGTCAGTTTTTATATCGGGTTTTAGTTTTATATTTACCTTAAAATCTTGTTTTCTTTTTATTTGTTTTTTTTTCATTCCATCAAACAGGGTGAAACTCAAGCTTTGTTGTTCATTTCTACTAAGGATACAAAATAGAAATATTGTGCTAATTATCTTGTTTTCTTTTTATTTGTTTATTTATTCTAGTATCCTTGTGCTAATTATCTATTTATTTTTTCTAGTATTTTTGTATAGCTTGCCTATTCAAGTTTTCTAGCATTCTTATTTTTATGTAGCTTATCCATTACATTTTTCTATCATCTGTGGCAGGATACAAAGTATCATCCTCATGTTAAAACTTACATGATTTCTTTAAAAGACGGATGTTTTGTTGGAGGTTCTTTGTCGCATACTGACTTTGATTATGGAGCTCACTCACTGATCTCAGTTCTTCCACCTCTTGTGGTTTACTTATCATTGGAGTATAAGAGGTCACATACTGCAATGCCGATGTGCATGAAACTATCTCAATTGAAGATGTATGTTGTAGAATAGTAAATTCTATTCAACTAAATTGTGAAGAGTAACTTGTAAATATACTTAGAGTAGTAAAATAGTAAAATATGTAAATGAAATTTAACTAAAAATATTTATAAAATTGAAAAGAAAAGAGTGTATGTGTCATACAATTAGATGAGTTTATTTTCCGAAGCTATCCATTCAAAAATTGCACTTGAGAGAGGGTTTGCAATTTTTCGTTCAAAAATTGCAGTTGAGAGAGGGTTTGTAATTTTTCCGTTCAAAAATTGCAATTGAAAGAGGGTTTGCAATTTTTCTGTTCAAAAATAAAAATTGAGAGAGGGTTTGCAATTTTCTCCTTAATATTGCAGTTTGGAGGGTTTGCAATTTTTTGTTTCCTTTCTTCTTTTATGGGTACGCTTTTGCAAGCGTAGAAATTTATTTTTTTGTTATTTTCCCTACACGTTTCTCCCTTTTTCGTTTACTCTCCCTCATGTTATTTTCCCCACACGTTTCTCCCTTTTTCGTTTACTCTCCCTCAACACTAACTTAATATCTTGTTCATTTTCGCAGATTTGCTTTAATGTCGTCTCTTATGTTTGCTAGGTTTAGTTTAGTTTCTGGCAGCTGCGTTTATGACATTTTCTCTATCTCCGTAGTCTCTTCGGTTTGCAACAGCTAGTACGTTTCTCTCTCTTTCGTCCATTTACTCTCCCTCCGTTGCAACACAAACTTTATCTCTTGTTCATTTTCCTTTTTTTGTCGGCTGCGTTTGTGATTTTTCTTCTTCAGTTTACAACAATTAGTATGTTTCTCTCTTTTTTGCGTTTATGGTCCCTCCTCTCTTGCAACACTAACGTGATCTCTTATTCATATTTACAGACCTGTTTTTCTCTCCCTCCTCCATGGATTTACCTTTACCAAGTTAACTTATGTTTCCTCATTTCTTTTTCTTTCCTTTTAACCAATCGAATAAAGTTGTTAATATACAAATCTTAATAGTATCATGATGTTGTTAAGTTTGAATGTTGTATCCATTAAGATGAAATGTTTGTTTTATGTTGTATTCTTTAAGCTGAATTGTTACTTTTATTATGAAATGTTTCTTTTACAAATCTAAATATTAAATTCATTAATTAAGTTTCTTTTATATTTGTTTAATTATGAAATATTTCTTTTTCTTACCGCCGAAGAAAATACCATGGATATATGGAACCACGTGACCACAGGTCATTGATCCATCAAAGTTACTCATGCTTGTGTCAGCGATTTCAACGAGGTCGGAAAAACTAATCTCTCATTAGGGTAAGATTTATGCTAATTTTTTGTTTGTTTATTCATTCGTTATACAACGGACATTAAAATTATCTTTTACTTTGCATTTTAATAAATGCAATCACATACAGATTCTCCTGTATTCTGCTAGAAATTTGGAGGTATCATGTTTTGTTGGAACTTTTTTTTTTAATGTTATTAGCTATATCTTAGTGTGCATATTATCACATGTTTTTATTGGAACTTTTCTTTTTTAAATGTTATTAGCTATATCTTAGTGTGCATATTATCTCAGTGTATAGTTGAGTGTACATAAATATATTTTCTCTTTACTGCATATATACATGTAAAATATAAATAGGCTATTGTATGTATTATTGATAATTCAAAGAAACAGTAAAAACTTTTTCTTTACTGTATAATTCAAGGATATAGGCTATTTATAACTCAATCTCATTTCTAATGATGATTGTAATATTTCGCTCCCAGATTAGGACACTTATCTCACATACTTACAAAATGTTGTTAAACTTTTTCCTTTTGTTTCATGTAAAAATTACATGCGCTCCTTGTGATGGTTTTCATTTTGTAAGACATAGAAAGCTTCGGTTTTCCAAAAGTATTACTTGTTATATTGTTGTGTTTAAAAATCTGTTTTTTTAAATGTACATGCAATATGATGAGATTCATTTGCACACTGTGCATGATGTTCTCATTTATGGCCGAATTGCTGGACTACAGTTATTCCACCTTCATGTCAGTTTTTATATCGGGTTTTAGTTTTATATTTACCTTAAAATCTTGTTTTCTTTTTATTTGTTTTTTTTTCATTCCATCAAACAGGGTGAAACTCAAGCTTTGTTGTTCATTTCTACTAAGGATACAAAATAGAAATATTGTGCTAATTATCTTGTTTTCTTTTTATTTGTTTATTTATTCTAGTATCCTTGTGCTAATTATCTATTTATTTTTTCTAGTATTTTTGTATAGCTTGCCTATTCAAGTTTTCTAGCATTCTTATTTTTATGTAGCTTATCCATTACATTTTTCTATCATCTGTGGCAGGATACAAAGTATCATCCTCATGTTAAAACTTACATGATTTCTTTAAAAGACGGATGTTTTGTTGGAGGTTCTTTGTCGCATACTGACTTTGATTATGGAGCTCACTCACTGATCTCAGTTCTTCCACCTCTTGTGGTTTACTTATCATTGGAGTATAAGAGGTCACATACTGCAATGCCGATGTGCATGAAACTATCTCAATTGAAGATGTATGTTGTAGAATAGTAAATTCTATTCAACTAAATTGTGAAGAGTAACTTGTAAATATACTTAGAGTAGTAAAATAGTAAAATATGTAAATGAAATTTAACTAAAAATATTTATAAAATTGAAAAGAAAAGAGTGTATGTGTCATACAATTAGATGAGTTTATTTTCCGAAGCTATCCATTCAAAAATTGCACTTGAGAGAGGGTTTGCAATTTTTCGTTCAAAAATTGCAGTTGAGAGAGGGTTTGTAATTTTTCCGTTCAAAAGTTGCAATTGAAAGAGGGTTTGCAATTTTTCTGTTCAAAAATAAAAATTGAGAGAGGGTTTGCAATTTTCTCCTTAATATTGCAGTTTGGAGGGTTTGCAATTTTTTGTTTCCTTTCTTCTTTTATGGGTACGCTTTTGCAAGCGTAGAAATTTATTTTTTTGTTATTTTCCCTACACGTTTCTCCCTTTTTCGTTTACTCTCCCTCATGTTATTTTCCCCACACGTTTCTCCCTTTTTCGTTTACTCTCCCTCAACACTAACTTAATATCTTGTTCATTTTCGCAGATTTGCTTTAATGTCGTCTCTTATGTTTGCTAGGTTTAGTTTAGTTTCTGGCAGCTGCGTTTATGACATTTTCTCTATCTCCGTAGTCTCTTCGGTTTGCAACAGCTAGTACGTTTCTCTCTCTTTCGTCCATTTACTCTCCCTCCGTTGCAACACAAACTTTATCTCTTGTTCATTTTCCTTTTTTTGTCGGCTGCGTTTGTGATTTTTCTTCTTCAGTTTACAACAATTAGTATGTTTCTCTCTTTTTTGCGTTTATGGTCCCTCCTCTCTTGCAACACTAACGTGATCTCTTATTCATATTTACAGACCTGTTTTTCTCTCCCTCCTCCATGGATTTACCTTTACCAAGTTAACTTATGTTTCCTCATTTCTTTTTCTTTCCTTTTAACCAATCGAATAAAGTTGTTAATATACAAATCTTAATAGTATCATGATGTTGTTAAGTTTGAATGTTGTATCCATTAAGATGAAATGTTTGTTTTATGTTGTATTCTTTAAGCTGAATTGTTACTTTTATTATGAAATGTTTCTTTTACAAATCTAAATATTAAATTCATTAATTAAGTTTCTTTTATATTTGTTTAATTATGAAATATTTCTTTTTCTTACCGCCGAAGAAAATACCATGGATATATGGAACCACGTGACCACAGGTCATTGATCCATCAAAGTTACTCATGCTTGTGTCAGCGATTTCAACGAGGTCGGAAAAACTAATCTCTCATTAGGGTAAGATTTATGCTAATTTTTTGTTTGTTTATTCATTCGTTATACAACGGACATTAAAATTATCTTTTACTTTGCATTTTAATAAATGCAATCACATACAGATTCTCCTGTATTCTGCTAGAAATTTGGAGGTATCATGTTTTGTTGGAACTTTTTTTTTTAATGTTATTAGCTATATCTTAGTGTGCATATTATCACATGTTTTTATTGGAACTTTTCTTTTTTAAATGTTATTAGCTATATCTTAGTGTGCATATTATCTCAGTGTATAGTTGAGTGTACATAAATATATTTTCTCTTTACTGCATATATACATGTAAAATATAAATAGGCTATTGTATGTATTATTGATAATTCAAAGAAACAGTAAAAACTTTTTCTTTACTGTATAATTCAAGGATATAGGCTATTTATAACTCAATCTCATTTCTAATGATGATTGTAATATTTCGCTCCCAGATTAGGACACTTATCTCACATACTTACAAAATGTTGTTAAACTTTTTCCTTTTGTTTCATGTAAAAATTACATGCGCTCCTTGTGATGGTTTTCATTTTGTAAGACATAGAAAGCTTCGGTTTTCCAAAAGTATTACTTGTTATATTGTTGTGTTTAAAAATCTGTTTTTTTAAATGTACATGCAATATGATGAGATTCATTTGCAGACTGTGCATGATGTTCTCATTTATGGCCGAATTGCTGGACTACAGTTATTCCACCTTCATGTCAGTTTTTATATCGGGTTTTAGTTTTATATTTACCTTAAAATCTTGTTTTCTTTTTATTTGTTTTTTTTTTCATTCCATCAAACAGGGTGAAACTCAAGCTTTGTTGTTCATTTCTACTAAGGATACAAAATAGAAATATTGTGCTAATTATCTTGTTTTCTTTTTATTTGTTTATTTATTCTAGTATCCTTGTGCTAATTATCTATTTATTTTTTCTAGTATTTTTGTATAGCTTGCCTATTCAAGTTTTCTAGCATTCTTATTTTTATGTAGCTTATCCATTACATTTTTCTATCATCTGTGGCAGGATACAAAGTATCATCCTCATGTTAAAACTTACATGATTTCTTTAAAAGACGGATGTTTTGTTGGAGGTTCTTTGTCGCATACTGACTTTGACTATGGAGCTCACTCACTGATCTCAGTTCTTCCACCTCTTGTGGTTTACTTATCATTGGAGTATAAGAGGTCACATACTGCAATGCCGATGTGCATGAAACTATCTCAATTGAAGATGTATGTTGTAGAATAGTAAATTCTATTCAACTAAATTGTGAAGAGTAACTTGTAAATATACTTAGAGTAGTAAAATAGTAAAATATGTAAATGAAATTTAACTAAAAATATTTATAAAATTGAAAAGAAAAGAGTGTATGTGTCATACAATTAGATGAGTTTATTTTCCGAAGCTATCCATTCAAAAATTGCACTTGAGAGAGGGTTTGCAATTTTTCGTTCAAAAATTGCAGTTGAGAGAGGGTTTGTAATTTTTCCGTTCAAAAATTGCAATTGAAAGAGGGTTTGCAATTTTTCTGTTCAAAAATAAAAATTGAGAGAGGGTTTGCAATTTTCTCCTTAATATTGCAGTTTGGAGGGTTTGCAATTTTTTGTTTCCTTTCTTCTTTTATGGGTACGCTTTTGCAAGCGTAGAAATTTATTTTTTTGTTATTTTCCCTACACGTTTCTCCCTTTTTCGTTTACTCTCCCTCATGTTATTTTCCCCACACGTTTCTCCCTTTTTCGTTTACTCTCCCTCAACACTAACTTAATATCTTGTTCATTTTCGCAGATTTGCTTTAATGTCGTCTCTTATGTTTGCTAGGTTTAGTTTAGTTTCTGGCAGCTGCGTTTATGACATTTTCTCTATCTCCGTAGTCTCTTCGGTTTGCAACAGCTAGTACGTTTCTCTCTCTTTCGTCCATTTACTCTCCCTCCGTTGCAACACAAACTTTATCTCTTGTTCATTTTCCTTTTTTTGTCGGCTGCGTTTGTGATTTTTCTTCTTCAGTTTACAACAATTAGTATGTTTCTCTCTTTTTTGCGTTTATGGTCCCTCCTCTCTTGCAACACTAACGTGATCTCTTATTCATATTTACAGACCTGTTTTTCTCTCCCTCCTCCATGGATTTACCTTTACCAAGTTAACTTATGTTTCCTCATTTCTTTTTCTTTCCTTTTAACCAATCGAATAAAGTTGTTAATATACAAATCTTAATAGTATCATGATGTTGTTAAGTTTGAATGTTGTATCCATTAAGATGAAATGTTTGTTTTATGTTGTATTCTTTAAGCTGAATTGTTACTTTTATTATGAAATGTTTCTTTTACAAATCTAAATATTAAATTCATTAATTAAGTTTCTTTTATATTTGTTTAATTATGAAATATTTCTTTTTCTTACCGCCGAAGAAAATACCATGGATATATGGAACCACGTGACCACAGGTCATTGATCCATCAAAGTTACTCATGCTTGTGTCAGCGATTTCAACGAGGTCGGAAAAACTAATCTCTCATTAGGGTAAGATTTATGCTAATTTTTTGTTTGTTTATTCATTCGTTATACAACGGACATTAAAATTATCTTTTACTTTGCATTTTAATAAATGCAATCACATACAGATTCTCCTGTATTCTGCTAGAAATTTGGAGGTATCATGTTTTGTTGGAACTTTTTTTTTTAATGTTATTAGCTATATCTTAGTGTGCATATTATCACATGTTTTTATTGGAACTTTTCTTTTTTAAATGTTATTAGCTATATCTTAGTGTGCATATTATCTCAGTGTATAGTTGAGTGTACATAAATATATTTTCTCTTTACTGCATATATACATGTAAAATATAAATAGGCTATTGTATGTATTATTGATAATTCAAAGAAACAGTAAAAACTTTTTCTTTACTGTATAATTCAAGGATATAGGCTATTTATAACTCAATCTCATTTCTAATGATGATTGTAATATTTCGCTCCCAGATTAGGACACTTATCTCACATACTTACAAAATGTTGTTAAACTTTTTCCTTTTGTTTCATGTAAAAATTACATGCGCTCCTTGTGATGGTTTTCATTTTGTAAGACATAGAAAGCTTCGGTTTTCCAAAAGTATTACTTGTTATATTGTTGTGTTTAAAAATCTGTTTTTTTAAATGTACATGCAATATGATGAGATTCATTTGCAGACTGTGCATGATGTTCTCATTTATGGCCGAATTGCTGGACTACAGTTATTCCACCTTCATGTCAGTTTTTATATCGGGTTTTAGTTTTATATTTACCTTAAAATCTTGTTTTCTTTTTATTTGTTTTTTTTTCATTCCATCAAACAGGGTGAAACTCAAGCTTTGTTGTTCATTTCTACTAAGGATACAAAATAGAAATATTGTGCTAATTATCTTGTTTTCTTTTTATTTGTTTATTTATTCTAGTATCCTTGTGCTAATTATCTATTTATTTTTTCTAGTATTTTTGTATAGCTTGCCTATTCAAGTTTTCTAGCATTCTTATTTTTATGTAGCTTATCCATTACATTTTTCTATCATCTGTGGCAGGATACAAAGTATCATCCTCATGTTAAAACTTACATGATTTCTTTAAAAGACGGATGTTTTGTTGGAGGTTCTTTGTCGCATACTGACTTTGACTATGGAGCTCACTCACTGATCTCAGTTCTTCCACCTCTTGTGGTTTACTTATCATTGGAGTATAAGAGGTCACATACTGCAATGCCGATGTGCATGAAACTATCTCAATTGAAGATGTATGTTGTAGAATAGTAAATTCTATTCAACTAAATTGTGAAGAGTAACTTGTAAATATACTTAGAGTAGTAAAATAGTAAAATATGTAAATGAAATTTAACTAAAAATATTTATAAAATTGAAAAGAAAAGAGTGTATGTGTCATACAATTAGATGAGTTTATTTTCCGAAGCTATCCATTCAAAAATTGCACTTGAGAGAGGGTTTGCAATTTTTCGTTCAAAAATTGCAGTTGAGAGAGGGTTTGTAATTTTTCCGTTCAAAAATTGCAATTGAAAGAGGGTTTGCAATTTTTCTGTTCAAAAATAAAAATTGAGAGAGGGTTTGCAATTTTCTCCTTAATATTGCAGTTTGGAGGGTTTGCAATTTTTTGTTTCCTTTCTTCTTTTATGGGTACGCTTTTGCAAGCGTAGAAATTTATTTTTTTGTTATTTTCCCTACACGTTTCTCCCTTTTTCGTTTACTCTCCCTCATGTTATTTTCCCCACACGTTTCTCCCTTTTTCGTTTACTCTCCCTCAACACTAACTTAATATCTTGTTCATTTTCGCAGATTTGCTTTAATGTCGTCTCTTATGTTTGCTAGGTTTAGTTTAGTTTCTGGCAGCTGCGTTTATGACATTTTCTCTATCTCCGTAGTCTCTTCGGTTTGCAACAGCTAGTACGTTTCTCTCTCTTTCGTCCATTTACTCTCCCTCCGTTGCAACACAAACTTTATCTCTTGTTCATTTTCCTTTTTTTGTCGGCTGCGTTTGTGATTTTTCTTCTTCAGTTTACAACAATTAGTATGTTTCTCTCTTTTTTGCGTTTATGGTCCCTCCTCTCTTGCAACACTAACGTGATCTCTTATTCATATTTACAGACCTGTTTTTCTCTCCCTCCTCCATGGATTTACCTTTACCAAGTTAACTTATGTTTCCTCATTTCTTTTTCTTTCCTTTTAACCAATCGAATAAAGTTGTTAATATACAAATCTTAATAGTATCATGATGTTGTTAAGTTTGAATGTTGTATCCATTAAGATGAAATGTTTGTTTTATGTTGTATTCTTTAAGCTGAATTGTTACTTTTATTATGAAATGTTTCTTTTACAAATCTAAATATTAAATTCATTAATTAAGTTTCTTTTATATTTGTTTAATTATGAAATATTTCTTTTTCTTACCGCCGAAGAAAATACCATGGATATATGGAACCACGTGACCACAGGTCATTGATCCATCAAAGTTACTCATGCTTGTGTCAGCGATTTCAACGAGGTCGGAAAAACTAATCTCTCATTAGGGTAAGATTTATGCTAATTTTTTGTTTGTTTATTCATTCGTTATACAACGGACATTAAAATTATCTTTTACTTTGCATTTTAATAAATGCAATCACATACAGATTCTCCTGTATTCTGCTAGAAATTTGGAGGTATCATGTTTTGTTGGAACTTTTTTTTTTAATGTTATTAGCTATATCTTAGTGTGCATATTATCACATGTTTTTATTGGAACTTTTCTTTTTTAAATGTTATTAGCTATATCTTAGTGTGCATATTATCTCAGTGTATAGTTGAGTGTACATAAATATATTTTCTCTTTACTGCATATATACATGTAAAATATAAATAGGCTATTGTATGTATTATTGATAATTCAAAGAAACAGTAAAAACTTTTTCTTTACTGTATAATTCAAGGATATAGGCTATTTATAACTCAATCTCATTTCTAATGATGATTGTAATATTTCGCTCCCAGATTAGGACACTTATCTCACATACTTACAAAATGTTGTTAAACTTTTTCCTTTTGTTTCATGTAAAAATTACATGCGCTCCTTGTGATGGTTTTCATTTTGTAAGACATAGAAAGCTTCGGTTTTCCAAAAGTATTACTTGTTATATTGTTGTGTTTAAAAATCTGTTTTTTTAAATGTACATGCAATATGATGAGATTCATTTGCACACTGTGCATGATGTTCTCATTTATGGCCGAATTGCTGGACTACAGTTATTCCACCTTCATGTCAGTTTTTATATCGGGTTTTAGTTTTATATTTACCTTAAAATCTTGTTTTCTTTTTATTTGTTTTTTTTTCATTCCATCAAACAGGGTGAAACTCAAGCTTTGTTGTTCATTTCTACTAAGGATACAAAATAGAAATATTGTGCTAATTATCTTGTTTTCTTTTTATTTGTTTATTTATTCTAGTATCCTTGTGCTAATTATCTATTTATTTTTTCTAGTATTTTTGTATAGCTTGCCTATTCAAGTTTTCTAGCATTCTTATTTTTATGTAGCTTATCCATTACATTTTTCTATCATCTGTGGCAGGATACAAAGTATCATCCTCATGTTAAAACTTACATGATTTCTTTAAAAGACGGATGTTTTGTTGGAGGTTCTTTGTCGCATACTGACTTTGACTATGGAGCTCACTCACTGATCTCAGTTCTTCCACCTCTTGTGGTTTACTTATCATTGGAGTATAAGAGGTCACATACTGCAATGCCGATGTGCATGAAACTATCTCAATTGAAGATGTATGTTGTAGAATAGTAAATTCTATTCAACTAAGTTGTGAAGAGTAACTTGTAAATATACTTAGAGTAGTAAAATAGTAAAATATGTAAATGAAATTTAACTAAAAATATTTATAAAATTGAAAAGAAAAGAGTGTATGTGTCATACAATTAGATGAGTTTATTTTCCGAAGCTATCCATTCAAAAATTGCACTTGAGAGAGGGTTTGCAATTTTTCGTTCAAAAATTGCAGTTGAGAGAGGGTTTGTAATTTTTCCGTTCAAAAATTGCAATTGAAAGAGGGTTTGCAATTTTTCTGTTCAAAAATAAAAATTGAGAGAGGGTTTGCAATTTTCTCCTTAATATTGCAGTTTGGAGGGTTTGCAATTTTTTGTTTCCTTTCTTCTTTTATGGGTACGCTTTTGCAAGCGTAGAAATTTATTTTTTTGTTATTTTCCCTACACGTTTCTCCCTTTTTCATTTACTCTCCCTCATGTTATTTTCCCCACACGTTTCTCCCTTTTTCGTTTACTCTCCCATAACACTAACTTAATATCTTGTTCATTTTCGCAGATTTGCTTTAATGTCGTCTCTTATGTTTGCTAGGTTTAGTTTAGTTTCTGGCAGCTGCGTTTATGACATTTTCTCTATCTCCGTAGTCTCTTCGGTTTGCTGAAGGATAGAAAAACACTTAGAAAGGGGGGGGATTGAATAAGTGTGACTTTAAATCTTGGACGATAAAAATAAATTGCACAAGTATTTTTATCCTGGTTCGCTGTTAACGAAGCTACTCCAGTCCACCCCCGCAGAGATGATTTACCTCAACCTGAGGATTTAATCCACTAATCGCACGGATTACAATGGTTTTCCACTTAGTCCGCAACTAAGTCTTCCAGAGTCTTCTGATCACACACTGATCACTCCAGGAACAACTGCTTAGATACCCTCTAAGACTTTTCTAGAGTCTACTGATCAACACGATCACTCTAGGCTTAGTTCACTCCTAAGACTTCCCTAGAGTATTCTGATCAACACGATCACTCTAGTTACAAACTGCTCAACCAACTGCTAAGACTTCCTAGAGTATACTGATCACACGATCACTCTAGTTCCTTACAACTTAATGTAATCTATTCAAGAGTTTACAAATGCTTCTTAAAATCTATAATCACAAACTGTGATATTTCTCTTATCGTTTAAGCTTAATCTCACTAAAATATTACAACAGCAATGTAGTGAGTTGATGAAGATTCTGAGCTTTGATTTGAACAGCGTTTCAGCAAGTTTGATATAAGTTGTTTTGGTGCAGAATCGTTAACCTTGCTTCTCATCAGAACTTCATATTTATAGGCGTTGAGAAGATGACCGTTGAATTCATTTAATGCTTTGTGTGTTCCGTACAGCATTGCATTTAATGTTATACGCTTTTGTCAACTACCTCGAGCCTTGTTCACGCTGTGTCTACTGACGTAGCCTTTAGTAGCTTTTAACGTTCCTTTTGTCAGTCAGCGTAGTCTGCCACCTGTACTTCCTTCTGATCTGATGTTTGTGAATACGACGTTTGAATATCATCAGAGTCAAAACAGCTTGGTGCATAGCATCTTCTGATCTTCTGACCTTGAAGTGCTTCTGAGCGTGATACCATCTTCTGATCTTCAGTGCTTCTGATCTCTTGTTCTTCTGATGCTTCCATAGACCCATGTTCTGATTCTGCTTCGACCATCTTCTGATGTCTTGCCAGACCATGTTCTGATGTTGCATGCTGAACCATTTGAGATACAACTTCTGAGCGCTGAATTATGCGTACTCTTTATATATATTTCCTGAAAGGGAAATTGCATTGGATTAGAGTACCATATTATCTTGAGCAAAATTCATATTATTGTTATCATCAAAACTAAGATAATTGATAAGAACAAATCTTGTTCTAACAATCTCCCCCTTTTTGATGATGACAAAAACATATATAAATGATATGAATTTGCGATCAGAAAGAGTAGACGGCAAAAGACAAATTACACAGCTATAGCATAAGCATATGAATATGTCTCCCCCTGATATTAATAATCTCCCCCTGAGATAAATAATCTCCCCCTGAAATAAATACTCGAAGAACTTTGATAAAAGACTTCCCTGATTATTTCGGTAGAGACGATCATATAAGCTTCTGCCTTCAGAGAATTCATAGCTTCTGACTTCTGCTTCCATTGGACAGCTTCAGAACTTGAATTTCTTTAGATCCTTAGAACACTCACAGCTTCTGATTCCTGCTTCCATCGTGGACAGCTTCAGAACTTGAATTTCTTTGATCTTCAGAACATTCACAGCTTTTGACTTCTGCTTCCATTCAGGACAGCTTCAGAACTTGAATTTTCTGGATCTTTTAGAACATTCACATCTTCTGATTTCTGCTTCCCTCGGATAGCATCAGAACTTTGAATGTCTACCAACATTACTTCATGCTAGATTTGTATCAGAACATTGTTGAATGTACCAGAGCATCATCAGAGCATCTCTACATCCTGAAATGTTACAGAACAAAAACTAAACGACAAAAGTCAGCATGAACGAGTTAGAACATAAAATGTATGTTTGAACACATTATATGTATCAGAGCCATATAGGCTGAAATAATGTATCAGAGCAAATAATGTATCAGAGCCATAACATTATATGTATCAGAGCAAATAGAATTTTGTCAGAACAGGATAGACAATGATATTCAAATTCTATTATCAGTGCTTCTGATTCATTCTTCTTTCTTGCTTCTGATCTCTGAAGCTTGACAGCACTCAGCTTGCTTCAGTTTCCATGGTTTTGCTTCTTGTGTTTGCTTCTGAAGATTCACTTCACTTCTCTGTACCTGCAAAACACTTAAACCATGTAGAACTTGCAGTTCTTGTTAGTGAATGCAACTGATTAAATCAAATCATTTATCACAGTATTTCTCCCCCTTTTTTGTCATATCATCAAAAAATAGAAAAGATTCAGATGAATAAAACAGAACACATGGAGGAAGAAGATGATTTCATTAAGGTTCAACCATTGGGTACAGAAGTACAAAATGATAAGATCAGATGCACAGAAACAAAACAGATGCAACGAAAAGAAAGAAACAACACAGACTCAATCTAAGATGGCCCTAGTCTTGACAAGATCTTGGCCAGCATCTCTTTAACATCGTTGTTGTGTCCTTCTTGCCTTTCAATGAAAGCATCATACTTGTCATTGAGTGAGCTTTGCTCATCCTGTCTCCTCTGAATCGCTTCTAGAGTCCTTGCAAGACGAGAAGGTTCATCAGAAGAAGCTTCACCGCTTTCAACTACAGGAATGGCATGTTGATCTGCAGCTTCCATAGAAGTATCATTTGCTGGGATTTCCTCAACAGGGTCTGATTCAGCAACATGATCTTCAGCATCTGCTTCTTGCATAGAAGCATCTCCATACTCTGCAGCAGGAATTTCAGAGTCTCCATTCTCTAGTGCCTGAAGGATGGCAGCTAAATTCCTGGGAGCAGAGGGACCTTCAACTTCTGGTGGGTCAACAACTTCTGGAATGACCAAGTTTGGATCTTTCTCAGACGGGTTTTCCCTCAGATAGTCAAAGAGAGTCTTGAAGTCTCCTAGCAGAACAGGATAGTCAGGAATAAAGATAACCATATCCCTGCATGGATTTGCTTCCATTTCAGCAGTCAGTCTTAATACTTCCAATTCATCCACAAAGGGCTTCTCCTCAGCAGCAACACAATTTCTGAGAGGATGGTAGTATATACCATTATCTCCCTCCAGAAGGTAACCAGGGTAACCAGGGGCAGCAGCCACTAGTCTTTTCTGTACTGCTATTGCTTCTACTTGAAAATCCTTGCGAAATCTTCTCCAGAGATTTCTTGTAGAAGCATCATCCAGACCATTTAGGAATGCATCCTTCAGAAGGTCTAGACTGCTAATCACCTCAAGTCTGAAAAGTTCCAGGTAGGTATAGGGTTCAGGTTCAGGCGGATTGAAGGTGAATTTGTAGTCAGGATAGAGAAGACAGTAAGGTTCGGAATTTTCGATAGGAAAGGGATGAGATATAGAAGTTGGAGGAAGAATGCTCAACGGTGTGGGGTTTAGAATGGGAGAGGAGAAGGATGATGGAGAAGGATTTTGTAAAGTGAAGTTTACTTTTGGTTCAGAATGAGGTGATTGGGGAGAAGGTTTAGGGACAGAAGGAGGTGGAGTATAGACCTGCCTTGAAGATCTGGTTCTGTGTAGGGAGTCTCTGATCCTCTTATTTCTGTGTTCAGAAGATCCCACCTTGTCAGGATCATAGGTGACCCTTAACTTCTTGACTCTTTCAGCCTCATCTTCTTCAGCCTTTCTTTTTAACCTCGCCTGTCGTTCCTTCTTATCCTTCTTCAGAATATCCTCTTTAGACGGAAGAACTCTGCCACGGATCCAAGCAGGATCAACATCTGATTGCTTCCTCACGCAATCTTCCAAGTAAAACTTGACAACTTGATCAAGTTCTTTATGAAACAGAGAGATGAACCCTTCAACAGCAATTCTTCTAGACAGAATGTCAGGAAAGCTTGTGCACATGACAGGTACATTCTTAATGACTTCCAGTCCGAACAGATCAACACCATTGAAGATGGGACCTTGAGTTACTCCAAGAAAGTGCGAGGCATTACGATTTCTGATGGAGTCCACCACTTTGCTTTCAATCAGAATGTCTGAAATCATCCTTCCGAAAGGAATGGTTGTTCTTGGAATATGAGGGTACTTCGCCCTTTCATCTTCTCTTGACTCAAAGATAGAGGTTTTCAGATTCTCAAATAGAATATGAGAGATGTTGATCTCTATCTTTTTGCCAATGCAGAAAAGAGTATACTTGTGAGTCGGACTGATGTAGGAGGAGCAGCGCATCTTTTTTCTATGGTGAAGAGAACCCAGAATAATCTCAGCCCATACTTTATAAAAAGGCTTTAAGTTGCCTGTGAAGTGAGAATCAACTCCAACAGCTGTAGAGATTTGTTTTTCAACTAGAGCCCAGTCAACTGTATGTGGTTGAAACTCAGCCCAACCTTCTTCATCATCAAGACTGTACAGCTTTCTGATGAGTTTCTCAGTGGTGATCACTTCATGCCCTAGCACAAAAGAAATAATGGCAGTTGGAGTAACTGTTGCATGTACCCAAAAATCCTTTACAAGTTCAGGATAAATTGGACCAACCAATCTATCAAGATATTTAGACCATCCTTGCTCAAAGATTCTTGCATCACACTGAAAGCCATTTGCTTTAAGGTTGTTGACGTCCACAGCCGATTCACATAGAACTTCCAGTTCTTTCGTGGGTATTAAGCATGTTTTCAATGGAGCATCATTTTTGCTTAAACGGTTCTGTGTGGAAGTGATTCTATCTTTAGAGATTGATGAACGAGAAGATGGATTCATTATGATAATGCTTTGAGATCAAATCAAGAACTAGGGTTTGAAGAGAGATGCAACGAAGTGAATGCACAAAAGAGAGAGAAAGAGAGAAAGAGAGGGAATGAAGATGAAGCGGGTTATTTAAAAGATTTAAAAAGAAATCATTATGCATTTAATGAGAAATGACATTAGGAGAGAGAACACAGTAAATGAAATGATTTAATACAGTTACCTAGGTCGGCGTCTTTTCAACTGCACGCTTTGTACAAACCGTACAGACACGTGTTCATCATCAGATAATAGATGACAGCTGTAAATATCAGAGAGATTTTACGCCTTCAGATTTAGATCACTGCTTCTGATCTGATCAACTTTCTCTTCTGAAAACACTTCTTCTGAAGTGTGCTGATATAAATCTGAATGATCTTCTGATTCATTACTTCTGATATACACAGCTTCTGGAGGTTCACTTCTTTGTTCTGCAGCTTCTGATAAGACAAAACTGTATCTGCAGAAATTCTTAAGCTCTTGTTTCATAAGTTTATCATCAAAACAGATGTTTATTGATTTTTCCACAATCAATGTTTCAATGTTGTATATTCTGTAGCATTTAGAGCATTCAGAATAATTAAGAATGAAACATCAATGCTTTAGAGACAAACAAAACAGATGGTTCCAAGACTAATAAACTTTCTTTTCTGAATTCCTACAAACATAGTTTCTTCAACAGATTTAAGAACCAGAACTTGGAAGATAATCTTTCTTCCCTTCAAGTGTTGAGATCAACTTGAGTCCAGGAGACATGTCATGTTGACTTTTATCTTCTTTGTCACCAAGAGAATCTGCAAAAGAAATAGTCTTTTTCTTTGGTACCCACATTTTCTTGGGTCCTTTCTTGTTAGTTCTCCTCAAGTTCTGATTGAACTTGGGTTTAGCATTGTAAGCAATAGGAGGAACAGCATGATAATTCTTAATGTGAGTTTCATGATATTTCCTAGGTTGTGTCACATGCTTTTTGGTGTGTGTTGTGTGAAAACTTTGAGCATGTGAAGTGTGCCTAATATCATGAGAGTGGCCATACTTGAACTGATCATACAATGGCTTGTATGTAATTTTCATTTCATCAACAGGTTCAAGTTTGTATGGGGTTTCACCCTCAAAACCAATGCCAACTCTTTTGTTTCCAGATACGGAATATATCATAGAAGCTAGCTGACTTCTGCTAATACTTCTAGATAAGAACTTCCTGAAACTTAAATCATATTCTTTCAGAATATGGTTTAGACTAGGAGTGGATTTTTCTGAATCAGAAGGAGATCCAACATTATTGGATAATTTTAAAAGTTTTTCTTTTAATTCAGAATTCTCCAACTCAAGCTTCTTTGTTTCAAATTCAAATTGCTTTTTCAGCTTTTTGTATTTGAGACTAATCTGAGACTTGAGTTCCAGAAGTTCAGTTAGACCGGAAACTAACTCATCTCTAGTAAGTTCAGAAAATACCTCTTCAGAATCTGATTCTGATGTAGATTCTGATCCGTCATCTTCTGTCGCCATCAGCGCACAGTTGGCCTGCTCATCTTCTGAATCATCTTCTGACTCATCCCAGGTTGCCATAAGACCTTTCTTCTTATGAAACCTTTTCTTGGGACTTTCCTTCTGAAGATTTGGACATTCATTCTTGTAGTGTCCAGGCTCATTGCATTCATAGCACATGACCTTCTTCTTGTCAAATCTTCTTTCATCAGAAGATTCTCCACGTTCAAATTTCCTTGAACTTCTGAAGCCTCTGAACTTCCTTTGCTTGGTCTTCCAGAGTTGATTTAGCCTTCTGGAGATCAGGGACAGTTCATCTTCTTCTTCAGATTCTGATTCTTCAGGATCTTCTTCTCTGGCCTGAAAAGTGTTAGTGCATTTCTTGATATTTGATTTTAATGCAATAGACTTACCTTTCTTTTGAGGCTCATTTGCGTCCAGCTCTATTTCATGACTTCTCAAGGCGCTGATAAGCTCTTCCAGAGAAACTTCATTCAGATTCTTTGCAATCTTGAATGCAGTCACCATAGGACCCCATCTTCTGGGTAAGCTTCTGATGATCTTCTTTACGTGATCAGCCTTGGTGTATCCCTTGTCAAGAACTCTCAATCCAGCAGTAAGAGTTTGAAATCTTGAAAACATCTTTTCAATGTCTTCATCATCCTCCATCTTGAAGGCTTCATACTTCTGGATTAAGGCTAGAGCTTTAGTCTCCTTGACTTGAGCATTTCCTTCATGAGTCATTTTCAAGGACTCATATATGTCATAGGCCGTTTCCTTGTTAGATATCTTCTCATACTCAGCATGAGAGATAGCATTCAGCAAAACAGTTCTACATTTATGATGATTCCTGAAAAGCTTCTTTTGATCATCATTCATTTCTTGCCTTGACAGCTTCACGCCACTGGCATTTACTGGATGTTTGTAACCATCCATTAGAAGATCCCATAGATCACCATCTAGGCCCAGAAAGTAACTTTCCAGTTTATCTTTCCAGTATTCAAAGTTTTCACCATCAAATACCGGCGGTCTAGTATAACCATTGTTACCGTTGTATTGCTCAGCAGAGCCAGATGTAGATGCAGGTGTAGATGTAGACTTTTCACTTTCATCAACCATCTTTTAAATGAACCGTTTTTCTCTTCCTGAATCTTTTCTAAACACGGTTAAGTGCTTGCACCTTAGAACCGGCGCTCTGATGCCAATTGAAGGATAGAAAAACACTTAGAAAGGGGGGGGATTGAATAAGTGTGACTTTAAATCTTGGACGATAAAAATAAATTGCACAATTATTTTTATCCTGGTTCGCTGTTAACGAAGCTACTCCAGTCCACCCCCGCAGAGATGATTTACCTCAACCTGAGGATTTAATCCACTAATCGCACGGATTACAATGGTTTTCCACTTAGTCCGCAACTAAGTCTTCCAGAGTCTTCTGATCACACACTGATCACTCCAGGAACAACTGCTTAGATACCCTCTAAGACTTTTCTAGAGTCTACTGATCAACACGATCACTCTAGGCTTAGTTCACTCCTAAGACTTCCCTAGAGTATTCTGATCAACACGATCACTCTAGTTACAAACTGCTCAGCCAACTGCTAAGACTTCCTAGAGTATACTGATCACACGATCACTCTAGTTCCTTACAACTTAATGTAATCTATTCAAGAGTTTACAAATGCTTCTTAAAAGCTATAATCACAAACTGTGATATTTCTCTTATCGTTTAAGCTTAATCTCACTAAAATATTACAACAGCAATGTAGTGAGTTGATGAAGATTCTGAGCTTTGATTTGAACAGCGTTTCAGCAAGTTTGATATAAGTTGTTTTGGTGCAGAATCGTTAACCTTGCTTCTCATCAGAACTTCATATTTATAGGCGTTGAGAAGATGACCGTTGAATTCATTTAATGCTTTGCGTGTTCCGTACAGCATTGCATTTAATGTTATACGCTTTTGTCAACTACCTCGAGCCTTGTTCACGCTGTGTCTACTGACGTAGCCTTTAGTAGCTTTTAACGTTCCTTTTGTCAGTCAGCGTAGTCTGCCACCTGTACTTCCTTCTGATCTGATGTTTGTGAATACGACGTTTGAATATCATCAGAGTCAAAACAGCTTGGTGCATAGCATCTTCTGATCTTCTGACCTTGAAGTGCTTCTGAGCGTGATACCATCTTCTGATCTTCAGTGCTTCTGATCTCTTGTTCTTCTGATGCTTCCATAGACCCATGTTCTGATTCTGCTTCGACCATCTTCTGATGTCTTGCCAGACCATGTTCTGATGTTGCATGCTGAACCATTTGAGATACAACTTCTGAGCGCTGAATTATGCGTACTCTTTATATATATTTCCTGAAAGGGAAATTGCATTGGATTAGAGTACCATATTATCTTGAGCAAAATTCATATTATTGTTATCATCAAAACTAAGATAATTGATAAGAACAAATCTTGTTCTAACATTTGCAACAGCTAGTACGTTTCTCTCTCTTTCGTCCATTTACTCTCCCTCCGTTGCAACACAAACTTTATCTCTTGTTCATTTTCCTTTTTTTGTCGGCTGCGTTTGTGATTTTTCTTCTTCAGTTTACAACAATTAGTACGTTTCTCTCTTTTTTGCATTTATGGTCCCTCCTCTCTTGCAACACTAACGTGATCTCTTATTCATATTTACAGACCTGTTTTTCTCTCCCTCCTCCATGGATTTACCTTTACCAAGTTAACTTATGTTTCCTCATTTGTTTTTCTTTCCTTTTAACCAATCGAATAAAGTTGTTAATATACAAATCTTAATAGTCTCATGATGTTGTTAAGTTTGAATGTTGTATCCATTAAGATGAAATGTTTGTTTTATGTTGTATTCTTTAAGCTGAATTGTTACTTTTATTATGAAATGTTTCTTTTACAAATCTAAATATTAAATTCATTAATTAAGTTTCTTTTATATTTGTTTAATTATGAAATATTTCTTTTTCTTACCGCCGAAGAAAATACCATGGATATATGGAACCACGTGACCACAGGTCATTGATCCATCAAAGTTACTCATGCTTGTGTCAGCGATTTCAACGAGGTCGGAAAAACTAATCTCTCATTAGGGTAAGATTTATGCTAATTTTTTGTTTGTTTATTCATTCGTTATACAACGGACATTAAAATTATCTTTTACTTTGCATTTTAATAAATGCAATCACATACAGATTCTCCTGTATTCTGCTAGAAATTTGGAGGTATCATGTTTTGTTGGAACTTTTTTTTTTAATGTTATTAGCTATATCTTAGTGTGCATATTATCACATGTTTTTATTGGAACTTTTCTTTTTTAAATGTTATTAGCTATATCTTAGTGTGCATATTATCTCAGTGTATAGTTGAGTGTACATAAATATATTTTCTCTTTACTGCATATATACATGTAAAATATAAATAGGCTATTGTATGTATTATTGATAATTCAAAGAAACAGTAAAAACTTTTTCTTTACTGTATAATTCAAGGATATAGGCTATTTATAACTCAATCTCATTTCTAATGATGATTGTAATATTTCGCACCCAGATTAGGACACTTATCTCACATACTTACAAAATGTTGTTAAACTTTTTCCTTTTGTTTCATGTAAAAATTACATGCGCTCCTTGTGATGGTTTTCATTTTGTAAGACATAGAAAGCTTCGGTTTTCCAAAAGTATTACTTGTTATATTGTTGTGTTTAAAAATCTGTTTTTTTAAATGTACATGCAATATGATGAGATTCATTTGCACACTGTGCATGATGTTCTCATTTATGGCCGAATTGCTGGACTACAGTTATTCCACCTTCATGTCAGTTTTTATATCGGGTTTTAGTTTTATATTTACCTTAAAATCTTGTTTTCTTTTTATTTGTTTTTTTTTCATTCCATCAAACAGGGTGAAACTCAAGCTTTGTTGTTCATTTCTACTAAGGATACAAAATAGAAATATTGTGCTAATTATCTTGTTTTCTTTTTATTTGTTTATTTATTCTAGTATCCTTGTGCTAATTATCTATTTATTTTTTCTAGTATTTTTGTATAGCTTGCCTATTCAAGTTTTCTAGCATTCTTATTTTTATGTAGCTTATCCATTACATTTTTCTATCATCTGTGGCAGGATACAAAGTATCATCCTCATGTTAAAACTTACATGATTTCTTTAAAAGACGGATGTTTTGTTGGAGGTTCTTTGTCGCATACTGACTTTGACTATGGAGCTCACTCACTGATCTCAGTTCTTCCACCTCTTGTGGTTTACTTATCATTGGAGTATAAGAGGTCACATACTGCAATGCCGATGTGCATGAAACTATCTCAATTGAAGATGTATGTTGTAGAATAGTAAATTCTATTCAACTAAATTGTGAAGAGTAACTTGTAAATATACTTAGAGTAGTAAAATAGTAAAATATGTAAATGAAATTTAACTAAAAATATTTATAAAATTGAAAAGAAAAGAGTGTATGTGTCATACAATTAGATGAGTTTATTTTCCGAAGCTATCCATTCAAAAATTGCACTTGAGAGAGGGTTTGCAATTTTTCGTTCAAAAATTGCAGTTGAGAGAGGGTTTGTAATTTTTCCGTTCAAAAATTGCAATTGAAAGAGGGTTTGCAATTTTTCTGTTCAAAAATAAAAATTGAGAGAGGGTTTGCAATTTTCTCCTTAATATTGCAGTTTGGAGGGTTTGCAATTTTTTGTTTCCTTTCTTCTTTTATGGGTACGCTTTTGCAAGCGTAGAAATTTATTTTTTTGTTATTTTCCCTACACGTTTCTCCCTTTTTCGTTTACTCTCCCTCATGTTATTTTCCCCACACGTTTCTCCCTTTTTCGTTTACTCTCCCTCAACACTAACTTAATATCTTGTTCATTTTCGCAGATTTGCTTTAATGTCGTCTCTTATGTTTGCTAGGTTTAGTTTAGTTTCTGGCAGCTGCGTTTATGACATTTTCTCTATCTCCGTAGTCTCTTCGGTTTGCAACAGCTAGTACGTTTCTCTCTCTTTCGTCCATTTACTCTCCCTCCGTTGCAACACAAACTTTATCTCTTGTTCATTTTCCTTTTTTTGTCGGCTGCGTTTGTGATTTTTCTTCTTCAGTTTACAACAATTAGTATGTTTCTCTCTTTTTTGCGTTTATGGTCCCTCCTCTCTTGCAACACTAACGTGATCTCTTATTCATATTTACAGACCTGTTTTTCTCTCCCTCCTCCATGGATTTACCTTTACCAAGTTAACTTATGTTTCCTCATTTCTTTTTCTTTCCTTTTAACCAATCGAATAAAGTTGTTAATATACAAATCTTAATAGTATCATGATGTTGTTAAGTTTGAATGTTGTATCCATTAAGATGAAATGTTTGTTTTATGTTGTATTCTTTAAGCTGAATTGTTACTTTTATTATGAAATGTTTCTTTTACAAATCTAAATATTAAATTCATTAATTAAGTTTCTTTTATATTTGTTTAATTATGAAATATTTCTTTTTCTTACCGCCGAAGAAAATACCATGGATATATGGAACCACGTGACCACAGGTCATTGATCCATCAAAGTTACTCATGCTTGTGTCAGCGATTTCAACGAGGTCGGAAAAACTAATCTCTCATTAGGGTAAGATTTATGCTAATTTTTTGTTTGTTTATTCATTCGTTATACAACGGACATTAAAATTATCTTTTACTTTGCATTTTAATAAATGCAATCACATACAGATTCTCCTGTATTCTGCTAGAAATTTGGAGGTATCATGTTTTGTTGGAACTTTTTTTTTTTAATGTTATTAGCTATATCTTAGTGTGCATATTATCACATGTTTTTATTGGAACTTTTCTTTTTTAAATGTTATTAGCTATATCTTAGTGTGCATATTATCTCAGTGTATAGTTGAGTGTACATAAATATATTTTCTCTTTACTGCATATATACATGTAAAATATAAATAGGCTATTGTATGTATTATTGATAATTCAAAGAAACAGTAAAAACTTTTTCTTTACTGTATAATTCAAGGATATAGGCTATTTATAACTCAATCTCATTTCTAATGATGATTGTAATATTTCGCACCCAGATTAGGACACTTATCTCACATACTTACAAAATGTTGTTAAACTTTTTCCTTTTGTTTCATGTAAAAATTACATGCGCTCCTTGTGATGGTTTTCATTTTGCAAGACATAGAAAGCTTCGGTTTTCCAAAAGTATTACTTGTTATATTGTTGTGTTTAAAAATCTGTTTTTTTAAATGTACATGCAATATGATGAGATTCATTTGCACACTGTGCATGATGTTCTCATTTATGGCCGAATTGCTGGACTACAGTTATTCCACCTTCATGTCAGTTTTTATATCGGGTTTTAGTTTTATATTTACCTTAAAATCTTGTTTTCTTTTTATTTGTTTTTTTTTCATTCCATCAAACAGGGTGAAACTCAAGCTTTGTTGTTCATTTCTACTAAGGATACAAAATAGAAATATTGTGCTAATTATCTTGTTTTCTTTTTATTTGTTTATTTATTCTAGTATCCTTGTGCTAATTATCTATTTATTTTTTCTAGTATTTTTGTATAGCTTGCCTATTCAAGTTTTCTAGCATTCTTATTTTTATGTAGCTTATCCATTACATTTTTCTATCATCTGTGGCAGGATACAAAGTATCATCCTCATGTTAAAACTTACATGATTTCTTTAAAAGACGGATGTTTTGTTGGAGGTTCTTTGTCGCATACTGACTTTGATTATGGAGCTCACTCACCGATCTCAGTTCCTCCACCTCTTTGTGATTTACTTATCATTGGAGTAAAAGAGGTCACATACTGCAATGCCGATGTGCATGAAACCATCTCGATTGAAGATGTATGTTGTAGAATAGTAAATTCTATTCAACTAAATTGTGAAGAGTAACTTGTAAATATACTTAGAGTAGTAAAGTAGTAAAATATGTAAATGAAATTTAACTAAAAATATTTATAAAATTGAAAAGAAAAGAGTGTATGTGTCATACAATTAGATGAGTTTATTTTCCGAAGCTATCCATTCAAAAATTGCACTTGAGAGAGGGTTTGCAATTTTTCGTTCAAAAATTGCAGTTGAGAGAGGGTTTGTAATTTTTCCGTTCAAAAGTTGCAATTGAAAGAGGGTTTGCAATTTTTCTGTTCAAAAATAAAAATTGAGAGAGGGTTTGCAATTTTCTCCTTAATATTGCAGTTTGGAGGGTTTGCAATTTTTTGTTTCCTTTCTTCTTTTATGGGTACGCTTTTGCAAGCGTAGAAATTTATTTTTTTGTTATTTTCCCTACACGTTTCTCCCTTTTTCGTTTACTCTCCCTCATGTTATTTTCCCCACACGTTTCTCCCTTTTTCGTTTACTCTCCCTCAACACTAACTTAATATCTTGTTCATTTTCGCAGATTTGCTTTAATGTCGTCTCTTATGTTTGCTAGGTTTAGTTTAGTTTCTGGCAGCTGCGTTTATGACATTTTCTCTATCTCCGTAGTCTCTTCGGTTTGCAACAGCTAGTACGTTTCTCTCTCTTTCGTCCATTTACTCTCCCTCCGTTGCAACACAAACTTTATCTCTTGTTCATTTTCCTTTTTTTGTCGGCTGCGTTTGTGATTTTTCTTCTTCAGTTTACAACAATTAGTATGTTTCTCTCTTTTTTGCGTTTATGGTCCCTCCTCTCTTGCAACACTAACGTGATCTCTTATTCATATTTACAGACCTGTTTTTCTCTCCCTCCTCCATGGATTTACCTTTACCAAGTTAACTTATGTTTCCTCATTTCTTTTTCTTTCCTTTTAACCAATCGAATAAAGTTGTTAATATACAAATCTTAATAGTATCATGATGTTGTTAAGTTTGAATGTTGTATCCATTAAGATGAAATGTTTGTTTTATGTTGTATTCTTTAAGCTGAATTGTTACTTTTATTATGAAATGTTTCTTTTACAAATCTAAATATTAAATTCATTAATTAAGTTTCTTTTATATTTGTTTAATTATGAAATATTTCTTTTTCTTACCGCCGAAGAAAATACCATGGATATATGGAACCACGTGACCACAGGTCATTGATCCATCAAAGTTACTCATGCTTGTGTCAGCGATTTCAACGAGGTCGGAAAAACTAATCTCTCATTAGGGTAAGATTTATGCTAATTTTTTGTTTGTTTATTCATTCGTTATACAACGGACATTAAAATTATCTTTTACTTTGCATTTTAATAAATGCAATCACATACAGATTCTCCTGTATTCTGCTAGAAATTTGGAGGTATCATGTTTTGTTGGAACTTTTTTTTTTAATGTTATTAGCTATATCTTAGTGTGCATATTATCACATGTTTTTATTGGAACTTTTCTTTTTTAAATGTTATTAGCTATATCTTAGTGTGCATATTATCTCAGTGTATAGTTGAGTGTACATAAATATATTTTCTCTTTACTGCATATATACATGTAAAATATAAATAGGCTATTGTATGTATTATTGATAATTCAAAGAAACAGTAAAAACTTTTTCTTTACTGTATAATTCAAGGATATAGGCTATTTATAACTCAATCTCATTTCTAATGATGATTGTAATATTTCGCACCCAGATTAGGACACTTATCTCACATACTTACAAAATGTTGTTAAACTTTTTCCTTTTGTTTCATGTAAAAATTACATGCGCTCCTTGTGATGGTTTTCATTTTGCAAGACATAGAAAGCTTCGGTTTTCCAAAAGTATTACTTGTTATATTGTTGTGTTTAAAAATCTGTTTTTTTAAATGTACATGCAATATGATGAGATTCATTTGCAGACTGTGCATGATGTTCTCATTTATGGCCGAATTGCTGGACTACAGTTATTCCACCTTCATGTCAGTTTTTATATCGGGTTTTAGTTTTATATTTACCTTAAAATCTTGTTTTCTTTTTATTTGTTTTTTTTTCATTCCATCAAACAGGGTGAAACTCAAGCTTTGTTGTTCATTTCTACTAAGGATACAAAATAGAAATATTGTGCTAATTATCTTGTTTTCTTTTTATTTGTTTATTTATTCTAGTATCCTTGTGCTAATTATCTATTTATTTTTTCTAGTATTTTTGTATAGCTTGCCTATTCAAGTTTTCTAGCATTCTTATTTTTATGTAGCTTATCCATTACATTTTTCTATCATCTGTGGCAGGATACAAAGTATCATCCTCATGTTAAAACTTACATGATTTCTTTAAAAGACGGATGTTTTGTTGGAGGTTCTTTGTCGCATACTGACTTTGATTATGGAGCTCACTCACCGATCTCAGTTCCTCCACCTCTTTGTGATTTACTTATCATTGGAGTAAAAGAGGTCACATACTGCAATGCCGATGTGCATGAAACCATCTCGATTGAAGATGTATGTTGTAGAATAGTAAATTCTATTCAACTAAATTGTGAAGAGTAACTTGTAAATATACTTAGAGTAGTAAAGTAGTAAAATATGTAAATGAAATTTAACTAAAAATATTTATAAAATTGAAAAGAAAAGAGTGTATGTGTCATACAATTAGATGAGTTTATTTTCCGAAGCTATCCATTCAAAAATTGCACTTGAGAGAGGGTTTGCAATTTTTCGTTCAAAAATTGCAGTTGAGAGAGGGTTTGTAATTTTTCCGTTCAAAAGTTGCAATTGAAAGAGGGTTTGCAATTTTTCTGTTCAAAAATAAAAATTGAGAGAGGGTTTGCAATTTTCTCCTTAATATTGCAGTTTGGAGGGTTTGCAATTTTTTGTTTCCTTTCTTCTTTTATGGGTACGCTTTTGCAAGCGTAGAAATTTATTTTTTTGTTATTTTCCCTACACGTTTCTCCCTTTTTCGTTTACTCTCCCTCATGTTATTTTCCCCACACGTTTCTCCCTTTTTCGTTTACTCTCCCTCAACACTAACTTAATATCTTGTTCATTTTCGCAGATTTGCTTTAATGTCGTCTCTTATGTTTGCTAGGTTTAGTTTAGTTTCTGGCAGCTGCGTTTATGACATTTTCTCTATCTCCGTAGTCTCTTCGGTTTGCAACAGCTAGTACGTTTCTCTCTCTTTCGTCCATTTACTCTCCCTCCGTTGCAACACAAACTTTATCTCTTGTTCATTTTCCTTTTTTTGTCGGCTGCGTTTGTGATTTTTCTTCTTCAGTTTACAACAATTAGTATGTTTCTCTCTTTTTTGCGTTTATGGTCCCTCCTCTCTTGCAACACTAACGTGATCTCTTATTCATATTTACAGACCTGTTTTTCTCTCCCTCCTCCATGGATTTACCTTTACCAAGTTAACTTATGTTTCCTCATTTCTTTTTCTTTCCTTTTAACCAATCGAATAAAGTTGTTAATATACAAATCTTAATAGTATCATGATGTTGTTAAGTTTGAATGTTGTATCCATTAAGATGAAATGTTTGTTTTATGTTGTATTCTTTAAGCTGAATTGTTACTTTTATTATGAAATGTTTCTTTTACAAATCTAAATATTAAATTCATTAATTAAGTTTCTTTTATATTTGTTTAATTATGAAATATTTCTTTTTCTTACCGCCGAAGAAAATACCATGGATATATGGAACCACGTGACCACAGGTCATTGATCCATCAAAGTTACTCATGCTTGTGTCAGCGATTTCAACGAGGTCGGAAAAACTAATCTCTCATTAGGGTAAGATTTATGCTAATTTTTTGTTTGTTTATTCATTCGTTATACAACGGACATTAAAATTATCTTTTACTTTGCATTTTAATAAATGCAATCACATACAGATTCTCCTGTATTCTGCTAGAAATTTGGAGGTATCATGTTTTGTTGGAACTTTTTTTTTTAATGTTATTAGCTATATCTTAGTGTGCATATTATCACATGTTTTTATTGGAACTTTTCTTTTTTAAATGTTATTAGCTATATCTTAGTGTGCATATTATCTCAGTGTATAGTTGAGTGTACATAAATATATTTTCTCTTTACTGCATATATACATGTAAAATATAAATAGGCTATTGTATGTATTATTGATAATTCAAAGAAACAGTAAAAACTTTTTCTTTACTGTATAATTCAAGGATATAGGCTATTTATAACTCAATCTCATTTCTAATGATGATTGTAATATTTCGCACCCAGATTAGGACACTTATCTCACATACTTACAAAATGTTGTTAAACTTTTTCCTTTTGTTTCATGTAAAAATTACATGCGCTCCTTGTGATGGTTTTCATTTTGCAAGACATAGAAAGCTTCGGTTTTCCAAAAGTATTACTTGTTATATTGTTGTGTTTAAAAATCTGTTTTTTTAAATGTACATGCAATATGATGAGATTCATTTGCAGACTGTGCATGATGTTCTCATTTATGGCCGAATTGCTGGACTACAGTTATTCCACCTTCATGTCAGTTTTTATATCGGGTTTTAGTTTTATATTTACCTTAAAATCTTGTTTTCTTTTTATTTGTTTTTTTTTCATTCCATCAAACAGGGTGAAACTCAAGCTTTGTTGTTCATTTCTACTAAGGATACAAAATAGAAATATTGTGCTAATTATCTTGTTTTCTTTTTATTTGTTTATTTATTCTAGTATCCTTGTGCTAATTATCTATTTATTTTTTCTAGTATTTTTGTATAGCTTGCCTATTCAAGTTTTCTAGCATTCTTATTTTTATGTAGCTTATCCATTACATTTTTCTATCATCTGTGGCAGGATACAAAGTATCATCCTCATGTTAAAACTTACATGATTTCTTTAAAAGACGGATGTTTTGTTGGAGGTTCTTTGTCGCATACTGACTTTGATTATGGAGCTCACTCACCGATCTCAGTTCTTCCACCTCTTTGTGATTTACTTATCATTGGAGTAAAAGAGGTCACATACTGCAATGCCGATGTGCATGAAACCATCTCGATTGAAGATGTATGTTGTAGAATAGTAAATTCTATTCAACTAAATTGTGAAGAGTAACTTGTAAATATACTTAGAGTAGTAAAGTAGTAAAATATGTAAATGAAATTTAACTAAAAATATTTATAAAATTGAAAAGAAAAGAGTGTATGTGTCATACAATTAGATGAGTTTATTTTCCGAAGCTATCCATTCAAAAATTGCACTTGAGAGAGGGTTTGCAATTTTTCGTTCAAAAATTGCAGTTGAGAGAGGGTTTGTAATTTTTCCGTTCAAAAGTTGCAATTGAAAGAGGGTTTGCAATTTTTCTGTTCAAAAATAAAAATTGAGAGAGGGTTTGCAATTTTCTCCTTAATATTGCAGTTTGGAGGGTTTGCAATTTTTTGTTTCCTTTCTTCTTTTATGGGTACGCTTTTGCAAGCGTAGAAATTTATTTTTTTGTTATTTTCCCTACACGTTTCTCCCTTTTTCGTTTACTCTCCCTCATGTTATTTTCCCCACACGTTTCTCCCTTTTTCGTTTACTCTCCCTCAACACTAACTTAATATCTTGTTCATTTTCGCAGATTTGCTTTAATGTCGTCTCTTATGTTTGCTAGGTTTAGTTTAGTTTCTGGCAGCTGCGTTTATGACATTTTCTCTATCTCCGTAGTCTCTTCGGTTTGCAACAGCTAGTACGTTTCTCTCTCTTTCGTCCATTTACTCTCCCTCCGTTGCAACACAAACTTTATCTCTTGTTCATTTTCCTTTTTTTGTCGGCTGCGTTTGTGATTTTTCTTCTTCAGTTTACAACAATTAGTATGTTTCTCTCTTTTTTGCGTTTATGGTCCCTCCTCTCTTGCAACACTAACGTGATCTCTTATTCATATTTACAGACCTGTTTTTCTCTCCCTCCTCCATGGATTTACCTTTACCAAGTTAACTTATGTTTCCTCATTTCTTTTTCTTTCCTTTTAACCAATCGAATAAAGTTGTTAATATACAAATCTTAATAGTATCATGATGTTGTTAAGTTTGAATGTTGTATCCATTAAGATGAAATGTTTGTTTTATGTTGTATTCTTTAAGCTGAATTGTTACTTTTATTATGAAATGTTTCTTTTACAAATCTAAATATTAAATTCATTAATTAAGTTTCTTTTATATTTGTTTAATTATGAAATATTTCTTTTTCTTACCGCCGAAGAAAATACCATGGATATATGGAACCACGTGACCACAGGTCATTGATCCATCAAAGTTACTCATGCTTGTGTCAGCGATTTCAACGAGGTCGGAAAAACTAATCTCTCATTAGGGTAAGATTTATGCTAATTTTTTGTTTGTTTATTCATTCGTTATACAACGGACATTAAAATTATCTTTTACTTTGCATTTTAATAAATGCAATCACATACAGATTCTCCTGTATTCTGCTAGAAATTTGGAGGTATCATGTTTTGTTGGAACTTTTTTTTTTAATGTTATTAGCTATATCTTAGTGTGCATATTATCACATGTTTTTATTGGAACTTTTCTTTTTTAAATGTTATTAGCTATATCTTAGTGTGCATATTATCTCAGTGTATAGTTGAGTGTACATAAATATATTTTCTCTTTACTGCATATATACATGTAAAATATAAATAGGCTATTGTATGTATTATTGATAATTCAAAGAAACAGTAAAAACTTTTTCTTTACTGTATAATTCAAGGATATAGGCTATTTATAACTCAATCTCATTTCTAATGATGATTGTAATATTTCGCACCCAGATTAGGACACTTATCTCACATACTTACAAAATGTTGTTAAACTTTTTCCTTTTGTTTCATGTAAAAATTACATGCGCTCCTTGTGATGGTTTTCATTTTGCAAGACATAGAAAGCTTCGGTTTTCCAAAAGTATTACTTGTTATATTGTTGTGTTTAAAAATCTGTTTTTTTAAATGTACATGCAATATGATGAGATTCATTTGCAGACTGTGCATGATGTTCTCATTTATGGCCGAATTGCTGGACTACAGTTATTCCACCTTCATGTCAGTTTTTATATCGGGTTTTAGTTTTATATTTACCTTAAAATCTTGTTTTCTTTTTATTTGTTTTTTTTTCATTCCATCAAACAGGGTGAAACTCAAGCTTTGTTGTTCATTTCTACTAAGGATACAAAATAGAAATATTGTGCTAATTATCTTGTTTTCTTTTTATTTGTTTATTTATTCTAGTATCCTTGTGCTAATTATCTATTTATTTTTTCTAGTATTTTTGTATAGCTTGCCTATTCAAGTTTTCTAGCATTCTTATTTTTATGTAGCTTATCCATTACATTTTTCTATCATCTGTGGCAGGATACAAAGTATCATCCTCATGTTAAAACTTACATGATTTCTTTAAAAGACGGATGTTTTGTTGGAGGTTCTTTGTCGCATACTGACTTTGATTATGGAGCTCACTCACCGATCTCAGTTCCTCCACCTCTTTGTGATTTACTTATCATTGGAGTAAAAGAGGTCACATACTGCAATGCCGATGTGCATGAAACCATCTCGATTGAAGATGTATGTTGTAGAATAGTAAATTCTATTCAACTAAATTGTGAAGAGTAACTTGTAAATATACTTAGAGTAGTAAAGTAGTAAAATATGTAAATGAAATTTAACTAAAAATATTTATAAAATTGAAAAGAAAAGAGTGTATGTGTCATACAATTAGATGAGTTTATTTTCCGAAGCTATCCATTCAAAAATTGCACTTGAGAGAGGGTTTGCAATTTTTCGTTCAAAAATTGCAGTTGAGAGAGGGTTTGTAATTTTTCCGTTCAAAAGTTGCAATTGAAAGAGGGTTTGCAATTTTTCTGTTCAAAAATAAAAATTGAGAGAGGGTTTGCAATTTTCTCCTTAATATTGCAGTTTGGAGGGTTTGCAATTTTTTGTTTCCTTTCTTCTTTTATGGGTACGCTTTTGCAAGCGTAGAAATTTATTTTTTTGTTATTTTCCCTACACGTTTCTCCCTTTTTCGTTTACTCTCCCTCATGTTATTTTCCCCACACGTTTCTCCCTTTTTCGTTTACTCTCCCTCAACACTAACTTAATATCTTGTTCATTTTCGCAGATTTGCTTTAATGTCGTCTCTTATGTTTGCTAGGTTTAGTTTAGTTTCTGGCAGCTGCGTTTATGACATTTTCTCTATCTCCGTAGTCTCTTCGGTTTGCAACAGCTAGTACGTTTCTCTCTCTTTCGTCCATTTACTCTCCCTCCGTTGCAACACAAACTTTATCTCTTGTTCATTTTCCTTTTTTTGTCGGCTGCGTTTGTGATTTTTCTTCTTCAGTTTACAACAATTAGTATGTTTCTCTCTTTTTTGCGTTTATGGTCCCTCCTCTCTTGCAACACTAACGTGATCTCTTATTCATATTTACAGACCTGTTTTTCTCTCCCTCCTCCATGGATTTACCTTTACCAAGTTAACTTATGTTTCCTCATTTCTTTTTCTTTCCTTTTAACCAATCGAATAAAGTTGTTAATATACAAATCTTAATAGTATCATGATGTTGTTAAGTTTGAATGTTGTATCCATTAAGATGAAATGTTTGTTTTATGTTGTATTCTTTAAGCTGAATTGTTACTTTTATTATGAAATGTTTCTTTTACAAATCTAAATATTAAATTCATTAATTAAGTTTCTTTTATATTTGTTTAATTATGAAATATTTCTTTTTCTTACCGCCGAAGAAAATACCATGGATATATGGAACCACGTGACCACAGGTCATTGATCCATCAAAGTTACTCATGCTTGTGTCAGCGATTTCAACGAGGTCGGAAAAACTAATCTCTCATTAGGGTAAGATTTATGCTAATTTTTTGTTTGTTTATTCATTCGTTATACAACGGACATTAAAATTATCTTTTACTTTGCATTTTAATAAATGCAATCACATACAGATTCTCCTGTATTCTGCTAGAAATTTGGAGGTATCATGTTTTGTTGGAACTTTTTTTTTTAATGTTATTAGCTATATCTTAGTGTGCATATTATCACATGTTTTTATTGGAACTTTTCTTTTTTAAATGTTATTAGCTATATCTTAGTGTGCATATTATCTCAGTGTATAGTTGAGTGTACATAAATATATTTTCTCTTTACTGCATATATACATGTAAAATATAAATAGGCTATTGTATGTATTATTGATAATTCAAAGAAACAGTAAAAACTTTTTCTTTACTGTATAATTCAAGGATATAGGCTATTTATAACTCAATCTCATTTCTAATGATGATTGTAATATTTCGCACCCAGATTAGGACACTTATCTCACATACTTACAAAATGTTGTTAAACTTTTTCCTTTTGTTTCATGTAAAAATTACATGCGCTCCTTGTGATGGTTTTCATTTTGCAAGACATAGAAAGCTTCGGTTTTCCAAAAGTATTACTTGTTATATTGTTGTGTTTAAAAATCTGTTTTTTTAAATGTACATGCAATATGATGAGATTCATTTGCAGACTGTGCATGATGTTCTCATTTATGGCCGAATTGCTGGACTACAGTTATTCCACCTTCATGTCAGTTTTTATATCGGGTTTTAGTTTTATATTTACCTTAAAATCTTGTTTTCTTTTTATTTGTTTTTTTTTCATTCCATCAAACAGGGTGAAACTCAAGCTTTGTTGTTCATTTCTACTAAGGATACAAAATAGAAATATTGTGCTAATTATCTTGTTTTCTTTTTATTTGTTTATTTATTCTAGTATCCTTGTGCTAATTATCTATTTATTTTTTCTAGTATTTTTGTATAGCTTGCATATTCAAGTTTTCTACCATTCTTATTTTTATGTAGCTTATCCATTACATTTTTCTATCATCTGTGGCAGGATACAAAGTATCATCCTCATGTTAAAACTTACATGATTTCTTTAAAAGACGGATGTTTTGTTGGAGGTTCTTTGTCGCATACTGACTTTGATTATGGAGCTCACTCACCGATCTCAGTTCCTCCACCTCTTTGTGATTTACTTATCATTGGAGTAAAAGAGGTCACATACTGCAATGCCGATGTGCATGAAACCATCTCGATTGAAGATGTATGTTGTAGAATAGTAAATTCTATTCAACTAAATTGTGAAGAGTAACTTGTAAATATACTTAGAGTAGTAAAGTAGTAAAATATGTAAATGAAATTTAACTAAAAATATTTATAAAATTGAAAAGAAAAGAGTGTATGTGTCATACAATTAGATGAGTTTATTTTCCGAAGCTATCCATTCAAAAATTGCACTTGAGAGAGGGTTTGCAATTTTTCGTTCAAAAATTGCAGTTGAGAGAGGGTTTGTAATTTTTCCGTTCAAAAGTTGCAATTGAAAGAGGGTTTGCAATTTTTCTGTTCAAAAATAAAAATTGAGAGAGGGTTTGCAATTTTCTCCTTAATATTGCAGTTTGGAGGGTTTGCAATTTTTTGTTTCCTTTCTTCTTTTATGGGTACGCTTT